>NW_028170126.1:0-20324 GCF_963971535.1 Notolepis coatsorum
GTGTGTGTGTAGTGTGTGTGTGTGTGTGTGGTGTGTGTGTGTGTGTGTGTGTGTGTGTGTGTGTGTGTGTGTGTGTGTGTGTGGTGTGTGTGTGTGTGTGTGTGTGGGTGTGTGTGGTGTGTGTGTGTGTGTGTGTGTGTGTGTGTGTGTGTGTGTGTGTGTGTGTGTGTGTGTGTGTGTGTTGTGTGTGTGTGTGTGTGTGTGTGTGTGTGTTGTGTGTGTGGTGTGTGTGTGTGTGTGTGTGGTGTGTGTGTGTGGTGTGTGTGTGTGTGTGTGTGTGTGTGTGTGTGTGTGTGTGTGTGTGTGTGTGTGTGTGGTGTGTGTGTGTGTTGTGTGTGTGTGTGTGTGTGTGTGTGTGTGTGTGTGTGGTGTGTGTGTGTGTGTGTGTGTGTGTGTGTGTGTGTGTGTGTGTGTGTGTGTGTGGTGTGTGTGTGTGTGGTGTGTGTGGTGTGTGTGTGTGTGTGTGTGTGTGTGTGTGTGTGTGTGTGTGTGTGTGTGTGTGTGTGTGGTGTGTGTGTGTGTGTGGTGTGTGTGTGTGTGTGTGTGTGTGTGTGTGTGTGTGTGGTGTGTGTGTGTGTGTGTGTCCTTTTTCCGAAACTGGGCAATTTACTCCCCTCTAAATTTCTTTCTTTATTGAGACAGTTAGAAGGCAGAGAGAGACAGTAGAGGAGACACAGGAGAGAAGGTTCTTTATTGAGAAAGTAGGAAGGCTGAGAGGGAGACAGAGTAGTGGAGACACAGGAGAGAAGGTTCTTTATTGAGACAGTAGG
Organism: Notolepis coatsorum; assembly: GCF_963971535.1. Lineage (NCBI taxonomy): Eukaryota > Metazoa > Chordata > Actinopteri > Aulopiformes > Paralepididae > Notolepis > Notolepis coatsorum. Next base: position 771 of record NW_028170126.1, read on the forward strand.
AAGGCTGAGAGGGAAACAGAGTAGAGGAGACACAGGAGAGAAGGTTCTTTATTGAGAGACAGTAGGAAGGCTGAGAGGGAGACAGAGTAGAGGAGACACAGGACTCAGAGAAGGTTCTTTATTGAGACAGTAGGAAGGCTGAGAGGGAGACAGAGTAGAGGAGACACAGGAGAGAAGGTTCTTTATTGAGACAGACACAGGAGAGACGGTTCTGGTGGGATATGTGGATCCAGAGATGGGGCTCTTAGTACACAGAAAAATACACAGAAAAGCTCCCTTAACTCGACTGAAAAGCTGTCGTTAAGTCTGAAGAAGACCAATCTACTCTTAAAACGTCACTTGATGCAAAAATAAAGGAATCGAATGGGAGCTTTCCAGTGTGCAAACCTTTCTCTACTAGTGGATTTGCGCTCGCCGCCGGTCCAGCACCTGTGTGTGTTTAGTCCATTCATTTTGTAGTCATTTTGTTTGGCTTTCATGCCAAGTTATTTACTTCACTGAAAATAATGTTTCACAATTCACAAATATGCTTTAAGCTCACTGGTTAATCTCTGGATTTAGAGCTCTTTCGGCATGGTTGTATTCATTCGCATGGGCACAATACTGATTGAAATTATATTTGTGGATTAAAGACTATTGGATTAAACAATGAGATAATACAGCTATTAGTTGATTAAGAATGTATTTAGTTGGGGACAGCCCTTGACGGCGTATCTGGATAAGTGAATACAAATGCTGTCTGTAAACGTAGTGCTTTAGGTGATCGCTACACTTTGACCTGTGAGTGCCCGTCTTAGCTTAAAGACGTTCTTGGTGCATGTTCAGTCAGGAACTCGCTTTTCCCATTTCAATCAACACACAGGCTTCCTGCCACACACTGACACATACAGAAGCTGTCCAATGAATGCGCTCGGTCCAGTCACATGGGGTGTCAGTCGACTAGGGCTGCCCCCCCCCCCCCGACTGAAGATTTTCCTGGTTTGACGAACGTTCACGTTTATGATATCATTATTTTTATTTTTTAAATGTATCTTATTGAATATGTATATTCCTTTTTCCAGGGCTGAGAAAGCACTGTGCTACATTACAGAGAAATACCAAACCGTAATAATGAGTCTTAAATATATATATACGTTTTACAAGCGCACGCACAACGCGAGCCGTCTGTTAACAACACCGGCAAGAGCGGTAGTGATTCTGAATGTGTCAGAACAACCAGCGAGGAGACTGAAATACACATTGAGTTAAACATGCGGTAAACAAGGTCATTTAGCTTCCCCAGTCCCCACAAAGTCACGTGGATAAGCCTAACAGCACCTATGACAATATATTTGAATGAAGTGGATGACGTTAGGCTATAGTACTTACATGTTTTAGATGATAAGTCATGCTAGGTGGGTTCTACAGAGTGAATATTCAATATTACAGAGTATAAACACAACCAGCTGTGAGTGGACACAGGTTCCCACCAGCCGGGGCTCAGCAGCAAGTGCATGCCGCTCCTTGCATCACTTTTTATACTTTTCTGGTCTGTGTTTCTGAGCGAATGAGGTGGCTCTCTTCCAATGTAGCAGCATGGTTCAGGGCTAATCAAACAACTAAAACAAGGTAACAGTTAAAATAGCAAGGATCTAGAATTACAGTTGTCTCCTGGCTTTAGTTTTGAAGGACAGACTGGGGTCGTCATCATCATGGTGAAATTCCTACACATAGGCATTTGTTTGTTTTAATACAGTAGAATAGCACACTTTGCAATGGTACACACATTTGTAGATATTTGTCTATGCACTATTTTTTTTTGTATCCACTTTTTCTCCTCTTTTTCCATTTTTTTCCCATCCCAATTTAGCCGTGCCAATTCTCCCCTCCCCTGTCTTGAACGTTGCTCGCATATGCCCCCCACTGGCCGGTTGTAGGGAGGATAGAAGCCTTGCATCACGTGTCCCCCTCCGATACACGAGGAGGCAGCCTGTCACATCTTTTCACCTGCCAGCGCGGACTCTCATTGGCGCGGTGTAACGCGTGGGAGGCTCACGCTGCCCCCGATACTTCCTGTCTCTGCTGTGCAGGCATCCCCCAACAGACCTGTAGGAGTCGCTGTCCACAAAAAGCGGAAAAAAAAAAAGGCATGGATAAATGGATCTAGGGCCACAGTGGCTAACGTTAGGCTAGCACCTACATGTTTTAGATGATAAGTCATGCTAGGTGGCTAACGTTAGGCTAGCACCTACATGTTTAGATGTTAACTCATGCTAAGTGGCTAACGTTAGGCTAGCACCTACATGTTTAGATGTTAACTCATGCTAGGTGGCTAACGTTAGGCTAGCACCTACATGTTTAGATGTTAACTCATGCTAGGTGGCTAACGTTAGGCTAGCACCTACATGTTTAGATGTTAACTCATGCTAGGTGGCTAACGTTAGGCTAGCACCTACATGTTTAGATGTTAACTCATGCTAGGTGGCTAACGTTAGGCTAGCACCTACATGTTTAGATGTTAACTCATGCTAGGTGGCTAACGTTAGGCTAGCACCTACATGTTTAGATGTTAACTCATGCTAAGTGGCTAACGTTAGGCTAGCACCTACATGTTTAGATGTTAACTCATGCTAGGTGGCTAACGTTAGGCTAGCACCTACATGTTTAGATGTTAACTCATGCTAATTGGCTAACGTTAGGCTAGCACCTACATGTTTAGATGTTAACTCATGCTAATTGGCTAACGTTAGGCTAGCACTTACATATTTTAGAATGATGATAAGATACGTTTGAGGTCGACATATGACGTCGACCTCAAACCAGCGTGCGTGTGTGTGGTGCTTCACCCCTCCACCACCCCTACGACGGGGTTCATGCAAAGGACTATTGTATTTAAATAAGCAACTGTTTTTGTATGTACTGTGAGAACAGTGTCTCTCCTGACTGAACTAGACCTCAGGACATCTTCCTCCACCAACAATCCTTCTCTTTCATTTCAACGGGCTGTCTTTCTCTGTAGCACTCCTCCTGTGCTTTCTCTCCTCTCTATCTTTCCATTGCTTCTCCTCCGCTGGCTCCATCTCTCCATCCATACTCCTTTTTTTTCTTTTTTCTTTGGGAATACCAACAAGTATATTTCACATCAATTTAATTCACATCAGTTCCCATTTTTTTTATTTATTTTACCCCCCCCCCCCCCCCCTCCATAACACAAAAACAGAGAGAGACAACATAAAATTAAATAAAAAAGACACACCACTTCCACATTCAAGCTCGTTGCATTCATCGACATAGTGAACGTAAATGCTCACGGCTGCATAAGAGACTCCATCCACACTCCTCCTACACACTGGAGCCCACCGTCAGTCAGCCAGCCTGAAGGAGCTCCGCCCGTCTGCCCAGGTGCTTCATAACCGTTTACTGATCCCTGCAACCGCATCAGATCTGAAGGAAATGCGGCGGAAACTGTATAAACAGCATCACAAAGAAACCACATGTGAAGCCCGTGTGGACATTGTGATGAGCTACGCCGGGGAAGTGAAGGAAACTATACCTCTATGGCCGCGTTCATCTGCAGAAACGCGAGTGACTGAACATAGTGTGGCAAAGACGCAAACATAAATTCAGTTTGTATATATATATTTTTTTTTAAGATTTGTTCTTTGCCGTTTTATCGCTTTATTTCTACTGGGCAGTCCAGTAGGGAGAGACAGAGGAGGAATGGGAGACAGAGTGGGGGGAAGACATTCGGCAAATAACGACGGGTTCGGGAGTCGAACCCGGGTCGGCCGTGTCGCGGCTGAGCGCGCTATGTGGTTCGCCACTGGGGCGCCCCTCAGTTTGTATTTCTAAAGTAAACTAAAGGAACGAAGGGAACAATTAATGAAATAGTATTCATTCAACAACACGTTCAAGGGGAAAATGCAATGAGCGTTAGTGTTATATCCTGAGGACACCACAGTTACCGTAGTAGCGCAGGTTAGTCTTATTTCCTCTCCGGGGCAGAGAGATGTTTGACAGTGAAGCGTCGTCTAACCCTCCATGTAGGAGAGTGTCTCCGCTGACCTGTAGTTCTGTGATGAAGGCTGTGATGACTGGCAGTGGGGGGGGGAGCAGGGAGGGCAGTGGGGGGAGCAGGGAGGGCAGTGGGGGGGGAGCAGGGAGGGCAGTGGGGGGGGGGGGGGGGGGGAGGCTGCCTGACCCGCTGCCAGCTCTCTGTAGCTCCAGAACCAGACCAGGCTCTCTTGTGATTGGTTAATCCACTGAAATATAGGTCACACTAGGTCCTATTTTTAAAACGCGCAGCCGGAGGGTCACCCCAGGTAGTAAGATGGATCAAACAACGACACCGTGCCAAATAATATGATTAGCGTCCTTCTAATCTGCTCTAATCTTTTATCCCAGGCAGTGGGCGTGTTCCAATAGGCCGCCCTCTGCCCACGACCACGCTACGAGGGGCTTTCGTTAAGGACGGATAGGGACTGGGTTTGTGCCGATGACTTCGGGGATCGGTGATCTTCAGAGCGATCGCCACTTGCCAGCATGTCATGATGATCTTTTGGTCGTTTGAGCCCAAACAACTGGCATTTAAGCAGAGACCTCCTGTATCGTTAAATACTGTAGGCGTTGTGTTAAACATGACGTGATTGAATTCTAAATGTATATTCATTAATATTCAGGTGCCTTGCTCTCTCTCTCTCTCGCTGTCTCTCTGGTCTTCCTCTCCGCATCACTGCTGAGCACCGCGGACCGGAGCTGAGTGTGTTCATCCAAACTGATCAAATCATATTATATTTGTTGCATAAAACTGGCAACAGGATATATACTGTATATAATATATATCCACCGTCATGAATAAAAGGACGCCTGTAATCTTATCAATCATGACGTACTCTCGCCAGACGTGGAAACGGCACTGACAACATCGCATTCAAATTTGTAATAGTTTTAAAAAATCTCAACATGAAATAATAATAACCTAATATGTAGACGTGTCATTTTCAGTGAGATAAGCGGGTTTGACACTTCTGGAATTGACTGGCCGAGTTGCATTACACCAGTCGCTCTGATGTTGTGGATGTCTCTCTTTCTCACACAGAGAGACAGAGACAGACAGAGAAGCAGAGTCTGTTTAGTGGTCCATTTCAAGAGGTGAACACCAAGCTCTCTCAGTTGGGAGCTGTTTGAGATCAAATATTCCTGTATTGATCGCCTTGGGGAAATTCAGTTCACTGATGAAAGCGCAGGTGGGATGATGTTAGCGGTAAATATATTGCGGTATAATTATTGCATAACATGAACCACACTATCTCTCTCACTCACCTCCTCCAGACCTCCAGTCTCTCAGCCGGATCACGCAAACAAGTATTTGCTGAGCTGCGATTAACGATCGGACAAAACGGATGTATTAGTCGGCACGATCCGCGGGAGAAATCATGTTTGGTTTTTGAACAATAGCCTCGACTCAGTGTGTGCCTGCTGTCAACCCAACAGAGGAAAGAGGGAGAGAGATGGAGAGCGAGATGGAGAGAGAGAGAGGGAGGGAGAGGGAGAGAGATATATAGAGAGAGGGAGGGAGAGAGAGAGGAGGGAGAGAAATAGATAGAGTGAGGGAGGGAGAGAGAGAGGAGGGGAAAGAGAGATGGAACACAAAATGTGAGCGACAGCATCGTCTATTGGCAATCTCACAGGGTGATGATGGGTCGATTTGAATATGGAGCACATCGCTCGACTCTAATAGGGACTTTATTGTTCGGAGCATTGGATTCAGCGTAAAGGCTTATTTAAAGTGAATTCTAAATCGCTCCATGAGCTTACTGCTGAGGCAGGCACAATAAATGCATCAATTGATAAAAAGAAATTCTAGTTTCATTCGGGTCGAGAAGAGACCTAGAATCAGGAAAAACCTATTTACAGCGGCCGAAGCCCGATGGGCAAATGTTAAATGGTATTATCGGGCATGTCAATATTCATGCTCTCTCCTTTTGGGCTTGCTTTCATGCTGAGAATCCCACGTTGGGTACAAATGGAAGGCATGTCATCGGACATCATCTCTGAATGCTCTTCTGTTCTCTCCTGTGCCTCTGGCTTCACTATTATGTTAAGAATAATCCCATTGTAACACAGTCTTTGAAGATATGGTCTAACAGGAAAAGCTGCTCTCTTCCTGCCTCCGTTTATACCAGCCACCTCTCATCCCCTTCTATAACTGGTGAGACTTTTGGTATATGGGAACAGAATGGAATAGATGATATGAAGACTCTTTATATAGATTTACTGCAATCCCACTTTTTCAAATTCCTCCAGATTTGCTGTTATATTAAAGCAAACACAGCTTCCTTTCACGATCTGCTGGATGAATCACTTGTGGAATCTCTGTTTTCCTTTGAGCCTTCAAGGAGCGGTGCGATATCATTTACTTATGACTTATTGTCAAATTTGCATAACCCATCATTGGAAATTATACGATCTGCGTGGGTGGGGGATTTAGGAGTGGCCTGGACCGTAGAGCAATGGGGAGAAGCCCTAGAAGGGGGTACATCGAAAATCCATGCTTGACACGGCCTCATTCATTCAATTTAAGGCTCCCAAATGTTCCCAAATGTAGATCGCACCTGTGACTGATGCAGGCTTTCTCCAGCATCTCTAGCATCACACACATTTTGCCTGCGTCCTTAACCGTCTTTGAAACACTGTCGGAAGTCTTCAATATGGTAATGAAGCCAGATCCTATGATAGCTATTCTTGGCATAGTAGGGGAAGACAATGAGAATCTCTCTGGGAATAAACTCCAGATAACAAAATTTGTCACATTGTTGGCACAGAGACTAATCCTCCTTCACTGGAAGTCTCCTCGCCCACCGAGCTGGACTCGGTGTCTGAGATGTGATGCAGCATCTTAAACTAGCTGGACTCAGTGTCTGAGATGTGATGCAGAATCTTAAACTAGCTGGACTCAGTGGTTAAGAGAGGTGATGCAGAATCTTAAACTAGCTGGACTCAGTGGTTAAGAGATGTGATGCAGAATCTTAAACTAGCTGGACTCAGTGTCTGAGATGTGATGCAGAATCTTAAACTAGCTGGACTCAGTGGTTAAGAGAGGTGATGCAGAATCTTAAACTAGCTGGACTCAGTGGTTAAGAGATGTGATGCAGAATCTTAAACTAGCTGGACTCAGTGTCTGAGATGTGATGCAGAATCTTAAACTAGCTGGACTCAGTGGTTAAGAGAGGTGATGCAGAATATTAAACTAGCTGGACTCAGTGGTTAAGAGATGTGATGCAGAATCTTAAACTAGCTGGACTCAGTGGTTAAGAGAGGTGATGCAGAATCTTAGGTGCCGGTTACACCTTTCGTTTCATTTTCGTTTCATTGTCAGATGAGTTTCGCCGCAACGTGGCAGCCTCGAGTCACACTTTCGTTTTTGTCACCTGAGCACACTGATGTAGTACACTGCCAAAGCAGTAGGTGGCAGTAGGTGGCAAACATCAAGGCAATTTCAACCAATCAGAACTTGAATGTGCCTGCAAAGCAAATGTCAACAAGGCGGGCGCCTATGGGCGCCACCATCTTTTGCCTATTTACCCAGTGCAGCACTTCTTTTTCAGCAAAGTCTAATAAAAGTGCAATAAACAAAACGGATACATTCACTGTGTGTTCTGCCTGTCATTTGTTGATGAAACAAAACTAACATCAACACAAGTGACCACCAAGAGCGGATAGTTTAGTCTAAAAAAAGATCGGTAGCTACATTGTTAGCTGCATGCTAACGTCAATGGAATATGCCATTCTAACAGTATAGCATTGTGGCTAGAAGCTAACGTTAGCTCACACTAGTTAGCCAGCACCAAACTGATGATATCGGGAGCTATCAGTAGTTAGATAACATTAGAGACAACGCTGTGTGTATTAAACAAAGGTGAATAGATGACTGGGCCATTTTGTTTAATGCTTGTTAAGTTGAAAGAGGAGCTTTGAGCTAACAGGGTCTGATAGCTAACGCTAGCTCATGTTAGCCAGTGGCAGTGCTCAACAAATCGGTAATGCTAGCAGAATGAATGGATGTAAACTTTATTTAACATATTGCATAATAATAATAATAATAATAATAATGACTTGGATTTATATAGCGCTCTTCATGAGACCCAGAGCGCTTCACAGAGTCCATCATTCGTTCATACACAGTCATACCGGTGGTGGTAAGCTACAATTGCAGCCAGAGCTGCCCTGAGGCAGACTCACGGAAGCGTGGCGAATAATCATCGCCTACGGCCCCTCCGACCACCACCAACATTCATTCACATGCATACACATTCATACGAGGCAAGTAGGTTAAGTGTCTTGCCCAAGGACACAACGGCAGTGGGATGGACATGGGCTTGAGCGGGATTCGAACCACCAACCCTTCGATCATTGGACAACCCGCTCTACCCCTGAGCTCTACCCCTGGGTACAATACAATACGGCTCAATACAAACAATTGTTAAGGGAATGCAGACTGTTGTAGCTTGGACTGGGGTCCTTATAACAATAACTTGACAACACATGGTAGCTGCAGCTATTTGGGACACGGAGCTATGTCCCAAACACACACACACACCCACACACACACACACTGTTGTCACCGGAAGGGCACGCAGATGGTATCTACTGCGCATGGGCGTTTTCGCAACAACGGCTCCGTGAAGGCTACACGACTGTTGTCGGCGAGTTTTTGGCGTTGCTCAAAAACGCAAACAAAATTTAGCGTTTCAGCTAGGGCCACAACGTATCCACCAAAAAACGCCAAAAAACGCATTTCTGTGTAAAAGGGACATGAAACGTATTCAAAAACGTATAAAAACGAGCACAAAAACACTGTGTGTAACATGCCCCTTAAACTAGCTGGACTCAGTGGTTAAGAGGTGATGCAGCATCTTAAACTAGCTGGACTCAGTGTCTGAGATGTGATGCAGAATCTTAAACTAGCTGGACTCAGTGGTTAAGAGAGGTGATGCAGAATCTTAAACTAGCTGGACTCAGTGGTTAAGAGAGGTGATGCAGAATCTTAAACTAGCTGCACTCAGTGGTTAAGAGGTGATGCAGCATCTTAAACTAGCTGGACTCAGTGGTTAAGAGGTGATGCAGCATCTTAAACTAGCTGGACTCAGTGGTTAAGAGGTAATGCAGCATCTTAAACTAGCTGGACTCAGTGGTTAAGAGAGATGATGCAGCATCTTAAACTAGCTGGACTCATATGTGTGTGTGTGTTGTAAAATATAATGGGCTGTCCAAGACTAAATTCATTATTGACTGAACAATCAAGCATAGGATATTTGACAAATCAATCAAATGAATTACTTAATTTTAAGGGCGTCTTTAAACCTTAAAGACCAATGCATATCTGGGAATTGTATTAATATGATTAATTTGATGAGAAAAAAATACTCATTCAGCTGAGAAACAGGCAAACAAAGAAGTAGACTACTTGACTACTTGACCACTTCACTAGACGTCTTAAGACCCTAACAACCCTCCTCAACAGGTGAGTCATCTCTCTCTAGGGGGGAGTCATCTCTCTCTAGGGGGGAGTCGTCTCTCTCTAGGGGGCGTGTCTCTCTCTAGGGGGGAGTCTATTGGTCAGAAAGACTAAACATGTATCAGAGGGGATTTCCCTTCCTCTATGCTGCTGTGTGACTAGAAGCCTAACTGTCTCGACAAAGAACACACAGAGTACACACACGCACTCCCCCCACACACACACACACACACACACACACACACACACACACACACACACACACACACACACACACACCACACACACACTCACCACACACACAGAAAGAGAGGGACGGGGCATGTCTGGCCCTGCCGACAAGACTGTGTCCAGGCAGACGGGATTGAAAGCCGCGTTGATGCTCTTTGAGCACGAGCCCCAGCCTGTTCAGAGCGCCACGCTGGGCGCGGCTCGCCGGGCTTAGCTGTCGGTTCGGCTGTACCTGGTTCAGTGACAGTCAACTCGCAGGGAAAAAAGTTTGGCGATATTTACAGTCTGGTCTTAAAATAGAGTTTTTTGTCTGGGAGAATTAGGGGCCGGGTATCATTTGAAACGTTTCGATACTGGTGCCAATACCGTTACCTGGGATTCGATACTGATACCAAAAACTATACTTTTTCCCCCGATACCTTAATTTGAGTTACTGTATGTGCGTGTGCTGCTGTGTGAGCCAATCGGAGGCTTTGTTTCATTTTGGATGATTTTGGATTGTGATTGAACAGAAGAAATGTTAAGCAAAATGAACCGATGATTTGGATGATACTAACTACTAACTATCGATACCACAGCATTTTTCGATACTTGATAGATTGTATTGAAGCATAAAGGTATCAGATGTCGATACCCCGCCCTAGGCTGGACATCCATAGGCTAAGCGCTTCATGTGTGGTGACGAGCACCCCCCCCCCCCCCCCCACACACACACACACACACACACACACACACTAATTTCTTTCTATACATTAGGGCCAATACTCAACATTCCCTCTTTAGTCTGGAAGACAGCGAGATAACCGGGTGGTTTGGGATACTCCTTTGTGTACCGTGACTTCAGTGGTTGATTTAAGCCATGCATTTACAGTAATGATAATAAGAAACGGTATTAGATTCAGAGTTCGTAAATGTTTGTGGGAATATTTCAATTCTGGTGAAGGAGGCCGAGTCTGGACCCCCCCTCCCTCAGTGCTGCCATGTGTCTGCGTTGGTATGCTAGCTGTCAACATGGGTGATGTATTGAAGGCCTACCTACTGTGTACGGAGGGCTCGCAATCTGCCTTCAGTGTGTAGAGGGTTCGTCTGCAGAGTTCCTGGTATGAAAGGGAACGATTGTGTCCTTCTTTCTACGAGGATAATTGTTTTACATCTTGTTATTGGCGTGCTATGTCTATTCAGAGACCCCGTCGTAGAGCTTCTCCAGGCCTGCCTCGTAGTCATGGACTCACATTCATCTCATCCAAATTCACCAGGCTTGTGTGTGTGTGTGTGTGTGTGTGTGTGTGTGTGTGTGTGTGTGTGTGTGTGTGTGTGTGTGTGTGTGTGTGTGTGTGTGTGTGTGTGTGTGTGTGTGTGTGTGTGTGTGTGTGTGTGTATTTGTGTGTGTGTGTATTTGTGTGTATTTGTGTGTGTGTGTATTTGTGTGTGTGTGTATTTGTGTGTGTGTGTGTGTGTGTGTGTGTGTGTGTGTGTGTGCGCGGCGCGCGCGTGTGTGTGTGTGTGTGTATTTGTGTGTATTTGTGTGTGTATTTGTGTGTGTGTGTGTGTGTGTGTGTGTGTGTGCGTGCGCGTGCGTGCGTGCGTGCGTGTGTGTGTGTGTGTACACGCATGCTCACCGTGTTATATTCCACCCTGCCAGCATCTGCACACATACAATAAATCAGCTTCAACTCCTGTGTCAAATAAATAACAATTCAATTAAAATCCAGTCACATAATGGATTAGCATGGCGTTATTCAGCTGTAAATAATAACAACACCATCTGAGAGCTGCCATTTTATGGGATACGCTCGTGAACTCGAGGGGTTACTCGGAAATAAGATGTCAAAAAGGTAATGGTTGTGCTGTGCACTTGTCTCGAATCGTCAACGGTGACCTCGTAACGCCTTCACGACGCGTCCTCGGATCTGGTTTGGCTTCACTTGATCTCGTGTTTTCTGTTGAAAATAAACAAACATGTAAACATGTTGTTTGTTTACCACGGAAAGTTCAGGTTCACGTTCCCCGTAACACTCCAAGAGAATCTTCACCTTTTGACCCCTTGTCCTTTTTTGACCCCACCCCTCCCAAGACTGGCATTCTGGTGTCTGGTTCACCGTCACCTCGGTGCGCTCGGGCCGTGTACCGTTAAATATATACGGGATCTGAGTATATGACAGATACGAGTATATATTCTTGTTTGTTGTGCCGTGGTGTTATCCGTCAGCCCTGAAGACGGACCTGGTCATGGAAATGTCAAGTTGGCTCAAGTCCACTGATACCGTCTTCTCCAGGGTCGAGAAAGTGGATGCTTGACGGAGTCAGTAGTGTTAAGTGTTGTACAGAGTCCACAAATCAATGGCTACTTTCCTGGAAGATGAAAGGCTTCACAATTATATTCACAAATATACTTTGGTCTTTAATAAGCAGCACTACATTATTAAGCGGCCCGTATGTTGTGTATGGTTGCATTCATTTGCGGATAATTACATATGTACTATATATACAATAAATATGTTTTATTTGCAGGCTCTGTGAATGGAAACAAATGTCTCTATACCCAAACTGCGGAGAGCACCTTTTTAAACGGACTATCCGATTAGTCCACAAAGCAATATCACTTAACCGGCCGAAAAAAATCTCCTTAGTCCACAAAATAATATCACTTAGCCGGCGGAGAATCTCCTTAGTCCACAAAGTAATATCACTTACGTTTTACATTTGCATGACATTACACTTCTCCTCGGTGGAGAAGACTAGGCCCTGCACCTATAGTGACTCGTTATTTTGCCTCAGAGTTCACAGTTATAGTGTGACTGTCCGTCCAGCAACCCAAGCCTTCCATTGTTCTGCCTCAGCTCATCCAGTGCTGTTTAAACCCCCCCAGGGCCAGTGAGACAAAGACCCCCCCTCCACCCCCACCACCACCCCCTTCCTCCCAACGCATCTCGGTAAGCAAAGAAAGACCATAATGCAGCGTCTCTGGGGATGTGTCCCACGTTTGATTCTCCCTCCTAGCTATTTTTAGCTCCACACTGCTGTCCTTAACCCTGCCCCCCCCCCCCCCCCCCCCCCCTCCACACACACACACAGAATTAAACCAGCGTTCATGTTTCAGAGCAGCTTTGTTTTCTCCAGCGCTTTTAATCCAATTATTTAGTCTTTAATCTTAAATTTGGACTAACGTTTTATTCTAAACTCTCTCTTTACTCTCTTTCAACACTTTTCAAAACCATAACCCTAACCCTGATGAAATATTTTGGCCAGTTATCTCATATAGCATTGTAATTATAAATTAATTAAGTGGGTAAAAAAACATTAACGGATTGATTCAGTTAGACTTGTGAATTAATATAATTTCTTATGTTCATATTCTCCTCTCCTTTCCTCTCCTCCTCTCCTCTCCTCTCCCTTCTTCACTTCTCCTCTCCTCCTCATCTCTTCTCCTATCCTCATCTCCTCTCCTCTCCTCTCCTCTCCACTCTTCTCCTCTCCTCTCCACTCTTCTCTTCTCTTCTCCTCTCCTCTCCTCCTCTCCTCTCCACTCTTCTCCTCTCCTCTCCACCCTTCTCTTCTCTTCTCTTCTCCTCTCATCTCCTCTCCTCTCCACTCTTCTCTTCTCCTCCTCGTCTCTTCTCCTCTCCTCCTCTCCTCCTCTCCTCCTCTCCACTCTTCTCTTCTCTTCTCCTCCTCTTCTCTTCTCATCTCCTCTCCTCTCCTCTCTTCTCTTCTCCTCCTCATCTCTTCTCCTCTTCTCCTCTCCTCTCCTCCTCTCCTCTCCACTCTCCTCTCCTCCCCTCTCCTCTCCTCTCTACTGTATCAACCCAGTGCCTTTGTATTGTGTGGTGTTGAGGGGGGCCTCTCCCAGTGATTTAGTGAGGCATGTTAAGAGGCGTGTTTGTGACTGCCTTGTAAAGAGTTCTTATCTGTGTTGCTGTAGCAGCTAAGTCCCGTCACCGCTGACCTGCCTGCCGCTCTCTGCGGATGCAGACCAACGCAAACGTCAGCGCAGCCCAGTTGGCAGGGCACTCTGTTTACTTACACTGCTGTTCCTCTCTCTCTCTCTCTCTCTCTCTCTCTCTCCTCTCCTCTCTCTCTCTCTCTCTCTCTCCTCTCCTCTCCTCTCTCTCTCTCTCTCTCTCTCTCTCTCTCTCGCGTTCCTCTCTCTCTCTCTCTTCTCTCTTCTCTCTCTCTTTCTTCCTCTCTCTCTTTCTTTCTCTCTATGTCGCTTTCTCTCTCTCTCTCCTCTCTTTCTTCCTCTCTCTCTTTCTCTGTGTTTCTCTCTGCCTTTTGTTACTTCTATAACTCTCTCTCTCTCTGTATGTCTCTGTCTTGCTCTGTTTCTCTGCTTTTTGTTACTTCTCTACCTCTCTCTCTCTCTGTATGTCTCTCTGTCTCGCTCTGTTTCTCTGCCTTTTGTTACTTCTCTACCTCTCTCTCTCTCTGCATGTCTCTGTCTCGCTCTGTTTCTCTGCTTTTTGTTACTTCTCTAACTCTGTCTCTTGCTTTCTCTCTCTCTCTCTGTGTTTCTCTCTGCCTTTTGTTACTTCTCTAACTCTTTCCATCTCTCTTTCTCCTCTGTCTCTCTCTCTTCTTTGTCTCTCTCTCTCTGCTTTCTGTATTTCTCTAATCTCTCTTTGTCTCTCTCTGCCTTTCTGTATTTCTCTCTCTCTCCCTCTCTCTCTCTCTCTCTCTCTCTCTCTCTCTCTCTCCCCCCTCTCTCTCTCTCTCTCTCTCTCTCTCTCTCCCCCCTCTCTCTCTCTGTCGCCAGGCTGACATTGTAAGGGAAGTGAGTGTAATGTGTGTGTGTGTCACAGTTCAGTGGACATCAGGACATTGGAGGATTTTCCTCTAACCCCCACTTGAAAAGGAATTATAGCACAAACCTGTAGTATTCCTGTTAGTTTTTTTTTACATACACATTCGAGATTCACCACAGAAATACTGTATAGTATTCCTGTGTTTGGTCATGGATGTCACGGACGACGTGGCTGGGACGTGTTCTTGGACAGGTAGCGCTGTGGTTGTTTGTGGTTGTTTTCATACAACACTACAGATTTAACACAGAAATACTTGTACTGGAACCAAATTCATCAATTATGTCGTAGACGGATCTCCATGTTCAATATAGGTTTAATAGTGTGATGTAGGCCCAAATTAAATGGACATTAGCAACTTCAGAGACCAGAATGTGGGACCTATTACACACATTTACTACCCAATAGCATTGTGAGGCTGAATAACAGGACCCATTGACTATGTAATGTACTCAATGAACATTTACAACCTTTTTTTAAATAGCTAAAAGCTAAAAGTGATGTTGTAATTTTTTTTTTTTATGTTCAATATAGGTTTAATAATGAAAACACATATACAGGACATTAGCAACTTCAGAGACCAGAATGTGGGAGCTATAAACACATTTAGTATCCAATAGCATTGTGAGGCTGAACAACAGGACCCATTGACTATGTTATGTATAAAAAAAAAAAAAACGTGATGTTGTCATTTGCAACCGAGGCCGAGGGCCTCACAGGGTTAAATGAGCTTGGGATGAGAGGAGTGATCTCATCATGGCCTCTGGGAGACACTGAGGTGGAGAAGGGATCCAGCTCTCTTGTGGATAGAGAAGCGTGGGGGTTAGGGACATTGTCTCTCTAGGTGTGAGGCTCAAGCTATTGTTAGGACGAACAAAGGGATTCCTCCACATGTGATTCACTATAGCAGGGGTTTCTCAAACTTTTTTATACACGACCCACACTTAATGTTTCAATGTGGAATTAGGACTATCAAAATAAAGCACACGTTGTTGAACTTGATCATGCATATTTATTAGAAAATTGTATTACAGCACTATGTTATCAATACACATTTGTAAAACGAGGCATATTTAGCCAAAATATGTTGCCAGCACATAACAAAAAAAATTATAATTTACTTGCCAAAGCACTGTCACCTATCCACGACCCCACTTTGGGTCGCGACCTGTAGTTTGAGAACCGCTGCACTATAGTATTTCCGTGGTGAAACATTGTAGAAACGTTATGGTGAATCATCACTATAATATTTAGGGGTAGGAGTCACCAGAGGCCCCACGATATACAATATTATCACGATACCAGAGGCACGGTATTGTGATATATCACGATATGTTGCGATTTATTATGGCAAACTTTGTGAACATCTGCAATAAAAAATATATATACATCATCCGTCTTACCTAATAAGATAAGATTCAGTCTGTTCACCTCATTCCAATAATTGTTATTGCAGTAAAATGGGATTATCAAGCAAATTATTATTATTATATATTTTTAATACTTGGTGTCTCTGTATTGATATAATGTCGGCACGCAAAATATTGCGATATATTGCTGTATCGATTCCCCCCCCCCACCGCAATAATATGTCATTTGCCGAATGTCTCCTCCCCATATCTTCTCCCGTCCTTCCTCTCTGTCTATCCAAAAAGCAATAAAATGCCAAAAAGATCATCTAAAAAATAAAATAAAAAATGCTACATCGCTCACTGTAGTATTTCTTTAGTAATTGGTGTGTGCAGAAAACCCCCACAGGATCACTATAGTTTTACTAGTTCATCGTGTCCGTGTCCTTGAGCAAGGCACTGACTGAACCGCTCCAGGGTTAGGCTCTGGTGCGGCGCTTGTGTCGGAGAATACGAGAAGAAACACATTCCTGAGCGCGTGTTCGGAATCCAAATTCCAAAATAAAGGCTTTTTCTTGCGCGCTATAGAAAAACTATCATTATCGCAGACACGTTGGCAGGCGAGCGACAGGTAATTGTAATGGAATAACGTGCAATCATCATTAAATGACAGCCACGGCCAATGAGCTGTGTTGATGTAGCATGGCGCCATTTCACTAGGAAATGCACGACACACAATGAGAACACTGTGACTGTGGTTTAAACTTTAGACCACACTCTCTCACTCGCTCACTCTCTCACTTCAAATATCTACCAGGGGGGACATCCCGATACCACTTTCTTTTTCAGGCCATGTACAGGTACAGGTTTAAAAATTAAAAAAAATTAAAAAAATCATTTTGCCTTTATTTAAACAGGTAAAATCACATTGAGACCGAGGTCGCATTTACAAGTGCGACCTGTTCTGACAGCAGCTCATACAACAGTTACACATGTAAACAGCAACAGTACTCATCAGTCAATACATAATAAATTACAACAACAACAACAACAACAACAACAACAACAACAACAACAACAACAACAACAACATAAAGTGCTAAAGAGGGGATGGAGAAAAAAAATGCAGCCTAAAAAATAGGGCTGTACCGAATGCTTCGAAGCTTCGATCATAATGTTGACATTCGAATTCTAAATCAACATTCGAATTTGTAATTTTTAATCTTTTTTGTTGTTGTGTCTATTCAATCTGTTTAAACCAATGGGGGTTTTCTTCACAGTTGCAGTTAAAGATTAGGCTACACTAATATTATAATATTATACTTAATAAAAGCAACTTAATAAAAAATACTAATTTAATCAGATTAATCACTTTATTCAAATTGAGGATTTAGTTAAAATTATTATATATTTTTTTAATTTTTTATGAAGTACATTTTGTTTTATAGACATTCGAAGCTTCGTTCGAATACTTCAATCGAAGCTTCGAATGTTAAAAAATTACATTCGGTACAGCCCTACTAAAAAAACAAGAGCAGAGCATAGAAGCTCTCGCCAAGATACTTAACATTAATTTAAAACTAAAAAGCTAGGGGGACTAACCTGGCCAGCTTCAGACTCTGCTGTAGCATGTTCCAGGTGGAGGGGGCAGCTTCAGACTCTGCTGTAGCGTGTTCCAGGTGGAGGGGGCAGCTTCAGACTCTGCTGTAGCGTGTTCCAGGTGGAGGGGGCAGCTTCAGACTCTGCTGTAGCGTGTTCCAGGTGGAGGGGGCAGCTTCAGACTCTGCTGTAGCGTGTTCCAGGTGGAGGGGGCAGCTTCAGACTCTGCTGTAGCGTGTTCCAGGTGGAGGGGGCAGCTTCAGACTCTGCTGTAGCGTGTTCCAGGTGGAGGGGGCAAGGTACTTACGTTTGGGTACTTGCCAACACTGAGTACTGATATGAGTACTTAATACACCATTACAGTTAACAATACTGAGTACTGATGAGTACTTAATAACACCATTATAGTTCTAACAATACTGAGTACTGATGAGTATTAATAACACCATTATAGTTCTAACAATACAGAGTACTGGATATGAGTACAATTATACAATACAGAGTACTGATATGAGTACTTAATAATACCATTACCAGTTCTGACTAATTTTGAAAACATGTCTTATTTTCATCAGATGTTCCTCACTTTCTGACTGTAACAAATTAAATATACAACTTGACCTTGACATTTTGAGTAAAAAATTATATAAAAAATAATATACTTAATTTTTTTACATTACATTTGTGTTTTCCTGAACAAACATGGCACTGAGTACATTTACATTTACATTTAGTCATTTAGCTGAAACGCTTTTATCCAAAGCGACTTACAAGTTCTGTATGACAAGTCATCAGGAAGGGCACAACTCTATCAGCTGAGTAACAATGATTCATCAAAGTGTTGAGTGCTACAGTGTAGGTTAGTTTATTAGACAAGTGCATGACAGTAAGGTTAGTTAGGGTTAGATCTTTTTTTCTTCTTTCTTTTATTCAGATAATGGTTGAAGAAGTGCGCCTTTAGTCGACGGCGAATGATTGGACGGGTTCGGCGAGTACTGAGTAGTAGTATCGGAGTAGTTTAATGAGTATGAGTATGAGTACATTAGCACAGTATCGACCCGATACCGATGCAGGTATTATATCTACCAGCACGCCAGCCAGGAGAGACGCCGTCGGCAAAGTCGTATCTTTTTGTTTTCTCTCTTTCTCCGCTCTGTTCCCTTTGATTCCATCTCCTGCCGGTGTGCCCTCGAGCAAGGTGCCCCCCCTACGTGAGTCCAGTCCGGACCCTTTCTCCGGGGGTCGCTGCACTGCGTTGATAGATATAATAAATGTGATTATGCATCGTCTTGAGGGCTGAGGCCTGTGGGGGGAAAGCAGAGCCCAGAATAATCTTTACTGTAATAAATCACTTCCCTAGACTATCCCCTGAAAATGTCTTCACTGTTTCCCAGTGTTTGTGAAGTCAATGTAATGATCCTTTTGGATTGTGATTCAATGTAGTGATCAGTGATTTAGTGTTCATTTGATGCGTCGTCGTAGAATCGTACGTTTTGACGATGATTCGATTACATTACATTAATTTCAGTGTTTTTCAAAAGTGCAATAGGTAACTGATGCAATAGGTAATGATTACCCTGACATAGGCATTAGTGGAAGCCCCGCCCATCTGACGGGAGGGGGGGGGGGGGGGGGGGGGGGGGGCGCCCACTAATCAACACCCTCCCAGACAATTGACTCGTGTCAGAGAACCGCAAAAATATCATTCCACTTTTGAATGCGGTCACACACCACAACAATAGTCGCGTGTACGACACTAGTACACACAACCCCCCCCCCCCCCCCCCAAGCCACCATTAGAAGATTCCTAGGGGAAACACTGGTTCTTAAATGTGACAGTTTGATTCAGTGTGATTCAGTCGGCAATAATGGAGTAGATGCGGCAATAATGGAGTAGATGCAATTTGAACCTTGTGTTGTGTTTAGAAATAAATGTAACTGATAAATGATAATCACACGTGAATACATTTAGTTATTTATTCTATCCTTTATTTAATCAAGGAATGTCACATTGAAATTCTGCGTCTTATCTGAAGTGAGACCCAACCAAGACCCACAACATACATACAAACAAAGAATA
>NW_028170126.1:20524-30524 GCF_963971535.1 Notolepis coatsorum
CGGAGTCTCTTGCGTTGGTGACAAGCGCAATCTCCGCTACGCCACCCAGCCGCCAGCCGTTGTAGATTTAACTTGAGGCGAAAAAAAGTGTCATAAATTTATTCCTGTATATTCCAGTGAAGATAAACACGGTCACAACGAGCTCCCTTTGCTAAAGACAGTGGGGACTAGTTCTGCCCAAGTACCTCGGTGACATGGACACCGGCAGGGATGGGAAACACGCTCTTAGCACACAGCAGGGGGTCCTCCGTGCCAGCCGGGAGCATTCCAGGGAACATCTAAAAACCCGGCCGCCGCCAGATAGCAAAGCTGAAGCCAACCCCATTCCGTACCTCCATTATACTCTTTCAACAAATTACATTCAGGGGCGGATTCGCAGAGAGCAGACAATATGGCACGGCTAATGCGATTGGACAAGTGCACGTGATTGTGTGTGTGTCGCGAGCGAGACGTGTATCCCTGCGTGTCGAATGTGTCCCTGGCGTCGGCGTAATCAAACAACAGCGATCCAAAAAGGCTTCGCGCTGTGTGTGACACCTCACGGCGAAAAAGGATTACCTTGTGGTGAGAGCGGGCGGAGGGGGGGGGGGGGTCGGGCGGGGTGTAAAAAGCAACAATTTCACTTTTGTTTATCGAATTAGGGGGGGGGGGGGCCAGCTGGTGGTCTTGGCACACCCCCTGTGCAAGCTGTGGACGGCAGGAGGCGGACGGCAGAAAAAGGCTCCTGGCAGGGATGCCCCGTGAGCGCCTCTCCAATGGCCTGTCA
The DNA here is from genome assembly GCF_963971535.1 of Notolepis coatsorum. Taxonomy (NCBI): domain Eukaryota; kingdom Metazoa; phylum Chordata; class Actinopteri; order Aulopiformes; family Paralepididae; genus Notolepis; species Notolepis coatsorum. Next base: position 21,291 of record NW_028170126.1, read on the forward strand.
CTCACTTGACTGGGTCCGTAGAGATACAGGGAGAGTGGTGAGAGGTGAGAGGGGGTGTGGGCGGTGCCATGGGGGGGGGGGGGGGCAGACACCACACAACCACATCATCAACCCCCCCCCCCCTGTGATTCCAAACGAAGTGAGAGCACTTTCGCTCCCGTGTAACTTTGAGCTCCAAGGGCGAATTCTTCTGCCCTCTGGAATGTGATCGGGGGGGGGGGGGGGGGGGGGGGTGGCGGTGGTATGGAGGATGGGGGGGGGGGGGGGTAACTATAGCGTTACGCCCCGCTCCAGACCATCCCTCCGAGAGTAGTGGTGGTGACACCGGACGAAAGGGGGAGGGACGGAAGGTCGGAGGGAGGGGGTCAAGTGGAGACGAGAGAGAGAGGCAGCTGCTGTCTTTTCATCACGTGGGGGGGGGAGCGACGGACGGACGGACGAGCGACGGACAGATGGGAGGAGAGGGGCTTGGACACGTGGGAACAGAACGGAGAGATAGAGAAGAGGGGGAGAGGGAGAGAGGGAGGGAGAGAGAAAGGGAGGAGGCGAGTCATAACGTGGAGGTGGAGCATCGGGAAGTGATGGATGAAGAGAGCGGCGCGAGATTGATGAGGGAGATTCAGCCGCGTCGACACGACAAGACCGAGAGAGAGAGAGAGGGTGAGAGAGAGAGAGAGAGAGGGGTGAGAGAGAGAGAGAGAGAGAGAGAGAGAGAGAGAGAGAGAGAGAGAGAGAGAGGTCATCGTCCCCCTTGACCACAACAGGTGCCAGCGAGAGAGGGAAGTGGGAATGAATGAGTGATAGTTATGGAGAAAGAGAGAGCGAGTGGGAGAGAGAGAGATATATGGCGAAACAGAAGATGGAAGGGGGGGGGGGGGGTTGTTGTCGGGACAAGGGAGGGAGTGTGGTTGCGGCTGTGATGGGGGGGACTGTTGTGGAATGGGAACCTCCTCTCCCCTCTCCTCTCATCTGCCCCTCCGCTGCCCTCCCTCCATCCGCCGGGCCATCAATCAGTCAGGCCTCTTCAGCACTGTCCCCCCGCTGCCTCCCTGCCCCCCCTGTTCCCCCGCTGCCTCCCTGCCCCCCCCCTGTTCCCCCCGCTGCCTTCCTGGGGCTTGTCGTCCACAGCTATTTCACCACTGACAGGCTAATGGCCGAAATCGCGTCCCCCACGGGGGGGGGGTTTCCACACATGCAGGGCCGGGAGAGCAGCGCGGTGGGGGTAACGTGGAGAGTTTGGAGGGAGAGGCGGGCGTGTGTGTGTGTGTGGGGGGGGGGGGGGGTCAAGGCTGAGGAAGATGAGTAATCAGAGAGGAGGAAGAGGGACAGAGAGAGGGCACGGAGGTGAAGGGAGAGTTTGTTTCGAGTGTTCCGTCGTCTGCAACCTATGGACCACTGCAGCGCGGTATATTGTACTGTATCAAGCTGTCCCCCTTCAACTTTATTGTAATACTCACACGGCAGATACAATCAGACTGAACTACGTGAGTCTTTCACAGACATAGTGCTGCTGAAGCGCTGAAGGGACAGAGTCTCCGGGGAGTTCTTTGTTTATCAGTCTTGGAAGGGGGGGGGGGGGGGGGGGTGGGGGGCCGGACTTTAGTAGTTGACAGTTCTTCCGCGTTTTGTTTATGCGGCAAGGAATAGATATACGAGGAGAGAGAGAGAGAGAGAGAGAGAGAGAGAGAGAGAGAGAGAGAGAAGAGAGAGAGAGAGAGAGAGAGAGAGAGAGAGAGAGAGACTAGTATCAACATCATCAGCACCTTACCCATGCCTGTGGGGAGCCCCGGGACCTGCCGGAGTAGTAGGAATAGCCGGAGTAGGTGGACTCCGTGTCCATGGCGACGTGCTCCTCCTGCCCAGGCGATTGGCCGAGGGCGGGGCACAGGTTGCTGGCTTGGCCGCCGGCAGGTGCAGCGGAACCTTGTGGGCGGTCTTGTCCGGCAGGAGGCGATTGATTGGCTCGCTCAATAGATTGATGGAGGCGGCAGCCTGTCGGGCGTACAATCTTGAAAGTGACCTGGGGTTCCAGGCTAGGGCATGTCAACCTCCTGAGAGAGAGAGAGAGAGAGAGAGAGAGAGAGGAGAGAGAGAGAGAGAGGAGAGAGAGGAGAGAGAGAGAGAGAGAGAGAGAGAGAGAGGAGAGAGAGAGAGAGAGAGAGAGAGAGAGAGGGAGAGAGAGAGAGAGAGAGAGAGAGAGAGAGGAGAGAGAGAGAGAGAGAGAGAGAGATTTAAATGGGACATTTAAACTGAAATAACCTTTTGAGATAAAGAATGGACAAGGGTCGTCGGCGCTCATCATCAATACTAAACGAACACAGTATAGCAGGCGGTGGCATTAATATTTATTTGTATTATTATATTGTAAAAATGTATGAGTGGAAATGTCTGTAAAGTCGTCGCCGACATTGAAAATGAGAGTGACGTCAATTGTTGTTTTCGAGAATAAATAAAGGTTCGGAATTTAGAGCGGGTTTCTCCTCACGACAAACCTTCTGCGGTAAACAACACCCCGCCGCCGGTCTCCGCGGCTCCCAGAGGAGCTCACATTCAGCGAGCGGAGCATTCAAGGAAATATAAAAGAAACAACACAATGAATGAACCTCCTCTCCCACTCCCACTCCCACTTGGCCGCCGAGGGTTATGGAGGATGAGTTCTTGAATCCCCGGCGGATACTGAGCACCGCTCTGACACCGTGGAGAGCCTCGGCACCACGAACGAATGCGGTGAGATTCCAGAGAAGATAAAAGCCACCTCTTTGTGAGGAAACCCTCAGTGAGGAGACTTTCTACCCCCCCTGTGGGAGTTTTTAATACAAAGTGATATTTGTTCTCAGAATGTGACCGCAATTTAAGGAGGGAATTGGCCTTTGGAGGAGGTCCAAAGAACAGTTTAACCTTCATAGTACAGAGGTGTAACACAGGCCCCGAATTCTATGACGTTGTTAAATCCAATAATGCACTAGCCAAGGTAACTCCTTGATTCTCCATAAAATGGCAGTATTCTCGTCTTCGCTCTGAGCAAAATCTCAAAGGCGACCGTTCTCAGAAGCAAGGCTGCGTGGTATTTGGTGGGGGACGCCAATTCTTAGGCCTTCATTGGTTTGTATTAGGCTGTCCCCGACTAAGGATTTGGATAGTCGACTATGATTGGCCGAAATAGCCGATAGTCGACTATTAGTCGACTATTAAAAAAAATTGAAAAAAAAAGTAATTTTTTTTATCATTCCATTTGGGCTGTGGGGGTGCTTAATGTCTGACGGAAGTAGGCCTGCCACGATAACAAATTTTGCTGGGCGATTAATTGCCCCCGAAAATATCGCGATAAGCGATATTATTGCGACCGGTTAGAGAATTTTTTTTTGAGAAATTTATTTCCCAAAACTTTTATTTTGAAGCCCACCGCTCCGTCTTTTCCGGTGTTTAGACTTTTATTTTGAAGCCCACCGACCGGGACCGGAAGTATTGTTGTTATTATCCTAGCTTGCTGATGCTGCTGGTGGACTGGGGCCAGCTAACGTTAGCTTGCTGATGCTACTACTACTTCGACATGCTGCTAGTGGACTGGGGCCAGCTAACGTTAGCTTGCTGATGCTACTACTACTTCGACATGCTGCTAGTGGACTGGAGCCAGCTAATGTTAGCTTGCTGATGCTGCTGGTAGATCGACATGCTGCTAGTGGACTGGGGCCAGCTAACGTTAGCTTGCTGATGCTACTAGTAGATCGACATGAGCTAATGATAAAACAAATGTTGAGATTGTTGGTGAACAACTAACTTTAAGTTAGTTTTAACGTTAGCTACTAACGTTAAAACGCTAACGTTACACTACAAATAACGCTACTTGGTTAAAAGGAGCAACACTATTGAGAAATGTAGTTAAGCTATGTGGTGTTGCCCCACGGAGCTCCTGTGCTGTGCTCTCTGCTCTGTAGTAAAGCCAGCGGCCCGCCTCCCAACACGGACAGTGACTGACAAGGGGCACTGGTTCCGCCTCATTAAAACAAACGCGCAAATAGCAATTAATCGCGCCCGTCAAAATCATTGCATTAATTTTAATTATCGCGGCAATTAATCGATTTATTGCTTATCGCGGCAGGCCTAGACGGAAGGCTTCTTGTCCTCTGCAAAAGCATGCAATTGGTCCACTGATGGATACATCTTGATATTTGTCTTGTCTAGTGTGTTCATTAGACGGGTGAAATCCTCCTTCAGTGCCTCTGTGCCTGTTTTCTTAGGCAGTTAGCCTCTGGTATGCGTACCATTAGCGTTAGCCACGCTTCTAGGCCTCTTTTATTTTGGAAAGAATGATAAAAAAAATTAATAAATAAAATAAATAAAATTATAAGGTTGGCAGTCGACTACGGCTCCTTTCGATCGATTAGTCGACTATTCGACTAATAGGGGTCAGCCCTAGTTTGTATGTATATTATGTACTGTATATGTAATTTCATTCTCTCCTTCTGCAAAGCACTAAAAAGCCCTTGCTTAGGGAAGGCTGTCTGGAAGAGCTCGAGCCTCTGTTGTAGAGACAGTATGGTAATTAATTGTGCAGCCCTACTCAGGGAGGTGGGTGGCTGCATGGGGCCTGTTCCCCAGGTCTCTCTCAACACCCCTGGCTTACTGTACCTCGCCCCCCCCCCCCCCCCCCCCCCCCCTACAACCCTCCAAGTCTAGTCCAGCCTTATCGATAATATCAGCCGTCTCCAGGGAGGAGGGGGAGAGCTGGCAGTCTGCCTCCCACAGTCCTTTGGCCTGTTTCCCCCAGCATTCCACTCTGGTGACATCACCGCACACAGCACACAGCCCACAGCGCTGCAGGTGGAAGCGTCTAAACAATCATCATAAACAACAAAAACAAGTATAGACCTGGGATTCTGGGTCGGCACAAACTCCCCCACATGTAGCAGGCAGGAGGGATGCACTGATTCAACCTTTTCAGTCCCGATACTGATACTGATACCTGGGGGCGTTGGGTATCGGCCGATACCAAGTACCGATCTGACCCATTACCTTTAAAGGGGACATGCATTATAAATGGCTTTTTTCTGTGTTTAGCATGGTTTTATAGTAATAGGGGTTAGTATCAATGGGTCTGTGTCTCTAATTACCATATTGACTCATCAGTCTAGTCTCGAGTTCACGAGATCTTCCCTCACTCAATTAAGCTGTTCTGATTGGACGGTATTGCTGACGTGAATAGGGTACTGATTTGCATAACTAACGCCCCCTCTATGGTTGACAGCGACAGCAGAGCGAGTGGAAATATTCACTTCCTCAAACAGAGCGAGGCAGAGAGCGCATAGTGTAACCCGACACTTCCTCAAACGGGTTTTGACTGCGAGCAGGGAGCGGACGAGCGAGAGAGAGGGAGAGATAAAGAGGGAGAGAGATGGAGAGAGAGAGAGAGGGACACGTCTTCTCTCACACACACACGCAGCGTTTACACAGTGCTCCGTGCCTCCGTGTGTCCCTCTCCCTCTCTCTCTCCCTCGCAGTCAAGCACCAGCATATCACTGTAATATCTTTGCGCATGCTCCCACGCGCACGCCCGTATTCCGATCCGTACAATAATAATCACAGGGGTATATATTGTCATTTGAAACAAGTTACCAATGCATTGTCCCGTGGGATTATGCCCCCCGCGGCTAAATTAATTAGTATCCCCCTCAGTCTCTCTCTATCTCTCTCTGTGCCAGTCACAGACTGTGTGGATGACTGTCACTCAAAGTGCTTATGGGCCAGGCCAGGCCAGGCCAGGCCAACACAGCCTGAAATCCAAAGTGAGAAAAATTTGGCTTTTGAGTACTTGATTAGAAATATAAAACAATGATGTGTTCCATAGACTCACAGGAATTGTGTAAAGTTGCCCAAATAGTGCTAGGAATAGCAATGCATGTCCCCCTTTAATGAACAGGGGTCATTTGACAAAAAACAAATTTTTTCTCAATTAGAGCGGTAACGTGGTATAAATGCAACAAATCGGGTCACTTTGCTTTGATTAAACATGTTATGTTTTAGTATAGATTTTCGATTCAGGGGAAATGTTCAGATACCAATATTCTATTTTAGCCTGGTATCAGACTGATATCCAATAGCAGTATTGGTATCATCCATAGTGACAGGGAGGGCTGTGTTGCATACCATAAAAGGGATGCACTGATACCGTCACTGGTATCGGATATCGGCCCAGAGTGTAACATGCCAGAAATCAAACTGACTTAATTTTATGCATTTTTCACAATCTTTGACCCATGAGAAGCGTTTTATATCTTTATAATGGTGAAAATGTATTATATCTCAAGAGTTTTTGTCTGGGGGCGGCTGAGTGGCGCAGTGGGCAAGGCGCTCGCCACTAACACAGGAGATGCTGGGTTCGAGCCCAGCTCTCGGCGTTGCTACCAGCTTGGCTGGTCGTTCATACTAACACAATTGGCAGTGTTAGGGGTGGGAAAGCTGGTGGGAAAGCTGGTGGGTGGGGATTGGACGTTGTGGACAGCGACTCCTACAGGTCGGTTGGTGCGCCTGTACAGCAGAATCAGGAAGCATCGGGGGCAGCGTGAGCCTCCCACACGTTACTCCTCGCCACTGAGAGATCGCGCTGTACAGGTGAAAAGATGCGACAGCTGCCTCCTCGTGTACCGGAGGAGACACGTGATGCAAGGCTTGGTCCTCACTGCAGCCGACCAGTGGGAGGCATAGTCTAGCAACGTTCGAGACAGGGGAGGGGAGAATTGAAGGGAGAATTGGCGAGGCGAAATTGGGATGGGAGAAAAATAGAAGAAATAAGGAGAAAAAGTGGATAAAAAAATAGTTTTTGTCTAATGGCCCTAAACTGATGACCCAAGAGTCCATAATGTTGTTCGGTAAAAGCAATGAATGGGATTGGTTCTCGGTATCGAAATACTCTTAAAGGTTTGTGTATTTCAGTTTGTGGTGTAATCCTGTGGAATGGCTTAGATGAAAAAACAAAAATGAGCAAGAACATTGTACAGTTCAAAAATAGATATAGGAAAACTCTCATTGATGAGTACAAAAATGAGGAGCTCTAAAATTGTTATTTTATATATAATCTTTTATTTCTACTAAAATGTGTATTACTTTTTATTGATGTTTATTTTGGTTTGTAAGAGATTTTGTTTCATGTATGATATTTGTGAGGAAGGGGCAGGACTAGATAAGCATTTTCTTCCTTCTGCTTCTTCTCAAACTAATTTGTTTATCATTTAATGAAGAATGTCATTCGCCGTAGATTTAATTTTATCTTTTTTTCTTTAGTTTAATCCTTTTTATTGTGTTTTTATATGGTTGATTGTTCGAGATAAAATAAACTCAACTCAACTCAATACTGGAGGTTTAGGGCATAAATACGCTACAAATCGATTTGCATTCAATGATCTCTTCACATCAGTGTTTTTTCTAAGGGGAGGTACGGTCCACCTGCCTGCATGAAGCAATTTCCCAGCGCAGAGTCTGCAGAGGACTAATGTGTTTTCATTATAAACCGTAGAAGATCTGCTACGTTTGAACTAGGGCTGCACGATTAATCAATTTTAAATCGAAATCGCGATTTGGAATGATGAAAAAAAAAAAAAAAAAACGCAAATCTTTTTTAGAATTTTTTTTTTCTTCATTTATTTAACCAGGAAGTCCCATTGAGATACAAGATTGGTTTGGGAGAGGGGGGTAAGGGGTTTTAGATTGTGTTGTTGTGATGTTTAGACTTCAGCGAGGGAGAGTAAAGTACAGGGAAAAAGGTACCGTTGGGTACCGGTATCGATTCCCAGGTAAAAAGAAACATTTTCAGGCTCTGTGGCCTGAAAAGACCCACCGCATAGGCCAGATGCAAGCCGCATTTTACAATAAACCTCTGTGGGGCTGCTTAAAATAGTTTTTATCGCAAATGTAATCGCAATCGCAATATCTGTCAGAAAAATCGCAATTAGATTATTTCCCAAAATCGTGCAGCCCTAGTTTGAACCCAGCGTCCACACGGCCCTGGAGACTCTGAGCTCAGACGGAGACTTTGGAAGACGCCGCCGACCCCCTCTTTGTTTCCAGGGACAGGTGGTGGAGACGAGACGGTGGGCAATATTGTTGCATTTTCTGACACGACAATGGAGCCAAGTAAGCACTATATGCCCACACAATGATGGGACTCATAATTGACCAATCTCATTTCACCACACAGCACTTGACGCCCACTAGCCGTGGGGCTTACAGTGATATGTTTCATCGTCAACACTACTCAGAGAATGGCAATAAAAAGCGTGCATACCTTCCGGTCAATTGGTCTGAAACAGCCCACAAAACAGCCATGGAGCCGTCTGCCTCTTTCTGCTTCATAACGTTATTGCCAGGGTCTTTCTTGGACAGTATTGCATGTCCTTTGATAATCCATGACCAGCCAGTCTATGATAATCCATGACCAGCCAGTCTATGATAATCCATGAACAGCCAGTATATGATAATCGCCAGCCTGTTGACTCTTCTGACTATGGCTTGCAACTAATTTTTTTAAAAGCTCAACAAATATGTTTTTTTTTAATGTATATTCCCACCGCGTTGCCTACTTCATGCAGTTTGCAGTAGCAGGCTTTATCCCACGAGTTAAAGTGAAACAGACTGCGTTCAGGACAGCTTCACTGCATGTCGTTACACCTTCAATGAATCATCCGCGCTGACAGTCTACGCAGGCACGCGCATGCCCAGTGAACGGGGAGGATCTTGTGGTATGCGTCTTCGGGAGAGCAGCGCGGGCCGAGATCTTTTCTGGGGCGGAGCTAAAAATGCTTAAGTGCAGAGACGGGAGATCATTTACTCTTTGCTCTACATCGAAGACGTATTTGTCTAAAACGTAACCTGAGATTGGCTCTCATCTAGCTGCATTCTGTGTGTCCCCCCCCCCCCCCCCCCCCACAAGGATCGATCTGCGGTCAAATGCATAACGCTAACGGTCTGTAGATGCAAAGGAGGAGGAGAGGTAACACGAGCATTAAGTGGGATAGTGATATCAAGGATAACGCCCCCTCCCAGCTAATTCCACGAAACACACAGAGGCTTTTAACATCTGCATTCAGAAGAGAGAGAGGGCGATAAGAGGCGATTTATTGGGAGTTCTTGATTGCGGGCGTATGGTCAGAGTAAAGTGGAAGAAGGTGGTTTATAGTTGGCCTTATATGACAAAGGGTGAAAGGAGAACCAGGGAGAGTGTGAATAATAAGAGAGAGAGAG
>NW_028170126.1:38024-83963 GCF_963971535.1 Notolepis coatsorum
GTGAAAAAAACGTCAGTGGCCAATCAGATCGTGCAAACCGAACGCGGAAGTGCAACTCCTTTAGGGAAAATATACACGCGTCCGGGGAGGGTGTAGACTACCACATGCTGCCCTACTGTTGGCCTGGGGAGGGTGTAGACTACCACATGCTGCCCTACTGTCGGTCTGGGGAGGGTGTAGAGTGTAGACTACCACATGCTTCCCTACTGTCGGTCTGGGGAGGGTGTAGACTACCACATGCTGCCCTACTGTCGATCTGGGGAGGGTGTAGACTACCACATGCTGCCCTACTGTCAGTCTGGGGAGGGTGTAGACTACCACATGCTGCCCTACTGTCGGTCTGGGGAGGGTGTAGACTACCACATGCTGCCTTACTGTCGGTCTGGGGAGGGTGTAGACTACCACATGCTGCCCTACTGTCGGTCTGGGGAGGGTGTAGACTACCACATGCTGCCCTACTGTCGGTCTGGGGAGGGTGTAGACTACCACATGCTGCCCTACTGTCGGTCTGGGGAGGGTGTAGACTACCACATGCTGCCCTACTGTCGGTCTGGGGAGGGTGTAGACTACCACATGCTGCCCTACTGTCCGGGGAGCGTGTATATTTTCCCTAACGGAGTTGCACTTCCGCGTTCGGTTTGCGCGATCTGATTGGCCACTGAAAATTTTTTCAGCGCCAATCGCGTTACTCCTAACAATCGCGCCAACAGGCTGTTACACTAACCCTAACCTTAACCAACTAACCCTAACCCTAACCTTAACCCTAACCTTAGCCAACTAACCCTAACCCTAACCTTAACCCTAACCTTAACCAACTAACCCTAACCCTAACTGTAACTGAGGGGTACAATTCCCTGACTGTATTAATAAGTATTGGTATCATTAAACCACTACCGTCTTATGTACATTACTACTGGCCATACTGTACATGAGTATATGATGAGAACACTTCCCCACAATGAAATCGGTTCCACACAAAGTTGTAATTAAGTATTTATTGCAGCAAAAGGTACATAATATACTTCTCTATTTACTTTGAATGCTCTTGTAAGGCAAAGGAATGTGCGTAGGCAAATCAATAATGAATGTCCATTCTCTGGTTACGCAGGAGATGATCATACAACCTGAATATTAGGAATTATATCTATGGTACTCTGGGGAAGCAGCGGGATATACTGGTAGGGGGTTCCCACCGGTTGTAAGCCAGCAGGGGGAGGAAATGTTCGAATGCAAAGTCTGGATCAGCGGAGACTCAATAAGCTCCTGCGATGGGAGGCGGTATATTACTCCCTGATCGGCAGACGAAAAGCAGCAGCTGTAATCCCAGTATGCGTGCAGCACAGGTGAAAGCCGGCCAGCCTCTCCAATAGAGACGGGCTCGAGTGATGTTCCTCACGGTAGATCCCACAGCAGTGGGTGTAGACGATTCTTCTCCGCTCCAACAGCCTGGTCCAAAGCAATAAGAATAATAATCCAGCCGGAAAGGGGCTCTGCATTCACCGTTGTAGATACTCCGGTGCGCGGTACTTCACATGAACTAAGTTGAACTTGACGTTATTCCACTAAGCAGTGACACTTTACTATCCTATTCGCACGCGGCTATAAGTGCTCTATTTAGACGCACAGTTGCTCACTTCACTTGGTCGTTGACTCGTGATGAAGGCTTCACTAGTAAGGAGCGAACGATACGTTGAACAAACGTATTAGGATAAGACAAGACTCTATTTTGGGGCAATACGGGCCCACTTCACAGCACGTTGTATCGTAGTGTGAGGCTTCAACTTGTTACTAAGACTCGAACTCGAACTGAACTACTTCTGTATTCACCTGCGCCATATTTATATGTACGGGGAATAATCTAGTGCCAACCTTATTTCTGTCTCGTATTCCTGGGCAGAACCGGGCATGTACAGACATGTCTTGACGGTGGCTTTGAACTCGACTGTGGGGGTAAGGCACTGGCGCTGGTGGAACGCTATCCAATACGAGAACGAAATATTATGGTCTGTACTAGGTTAAAGGGATATTCCGTGTATATGTACAAAGAATACACAAGGGATATCAAACGATATACAAATATTATGCAATATATATCAATCAGTAAATACATATATTCGGTTTAATCTGACCCTTTGTAACAGCCGCCTCCTAATTAGTCCCACCTAATTAGCTAAGCAGAGACAGATTAACCGCACTGTCCACTACTCAATGTCCGTTGTGAGGGTAGGCAGTTCACAAAATCAGGGATCATGGTCGTCATTAAGCGAGTCGGGGAGCCTTGGCGACTCTATCAGCCTCGCCACGGGTCGGTTGTAGGTCCGCCCTTGGACGAGCAATTCTGCCGCTCTGACCTTTCCGTCGGCACCAGTGGTCACTTTGCTTACGCGGCCGGCCGGCCACGCAGCTCGGGGTAGTGACTGGTCTATGGTCATGACGACTGGACGGGATGAAGGGGGGCTTAGGAGGAAGCGGGCCTGAGACTGCTTTGATCTGTGCTTGGCTGTGCCTCCTCCTCCTCCGTCTGTTTCTCTTGTTTGCTCTGTACCTTGTCTGAGGAGGGGCCGGTCCCGGCCGCCCCGTCAAGGAGTCGCTTGGGGTGCTGGGTTCGAGGTCAGCTACGTCTGGAGCGCAGCTGAGGGGGGTGGCGTTCCGAACTCCCTCTTGTGCCCACGGTTCTCTCACAGGCCTCTCGCTTAATGTCAATAGCCTCTGCTGTACGAGGGAGTGGCCGGTGTCGCTCGCCTTTGTGTGTAGGCAGCGTGTAGACGTGGGTTGACTGTCAAGTCCGTAGAGGGGGCCCTGGAGCGTCCATCCCAGTCGGGTCTGAACCGCGACTGGGCATCCTTTGGGTCCGATGTGGGCCGCCTCAATTTGGAGAATGAGGTCCGCGTGGTCGGAGCCGATGAGCAGGGTCGGTGTGGCGCCGTCGATAAGCGGTATAGGTAGTTGTCGTAGGTGCACATACTTGGCCATCAGCTGTGGGATGGGGTAGGTGTACTGAGACAGGTCTATGTCGTGGCTGGTGAAGATGTTGGTTATACTATACTGCTTCTCGGGCTGATCCACCGCTGCTATCTTGAAGGAGACCTTTTCACCTTTTATGGTCTTCTGGTCCCTTCTGATGGTGCGTATGGTCATGGTATCTTTGACACCCCGCAGGCCCAACTGGGCTGCTGCGGAAGCGAGGAGGAGAGTCTTTTCAGACCCATCGTCCAGGACGGCGTAAGTGTCCAGGACCTTGTCCTCGTAGCTCAGGAGCACTCTGACCACTTTGAGGAGCACTCGGGGGGTCCCGCTATGCTGGTCAATGTGGAGCACTCCTGTTGGTCGGTTGCCTTGGATCTTCTGGTGGGCTCCGCACCGTGCTGCGCGGTAAGCGTGAGGCCTGGGCCGCCTCACGCCACTGGTCAACTTGGAAGGGGTTCAGTGTCTTATATTCAGCGCACTGTGCCAGCCAGTGTCCGCCGTCGCAGTAGGTACAGTAGGGAGCGGTCTGGTGGCTCTTCGGTACTGGTGCCACCGCCTCGGCATGGTACATTACCGCGACGGGCCCACTCTGTTGTCCTGGCTGACGCCTGTTGATGTCATGCAGGACCTCCAAGTGGGTGCCACCGCACCTGCTGCACTTCTTCTTCAAGCGGCACTCAGCTGCTAGGTGGCTGCGCGCGCAGCGGAAGCAGCGGCGGTGGTCCTTGATCCACTGACTCACCTCGTCCGTGGTCAGCTTCCCAAAAGTGTCGCATTGGTACAGCCGATGTTCTCCCTCACAGTACTGGCACTCAATCTTCCACTGGTCCTCTTTCGTCGAGGGGGTGTTGTGGTTCTTGTGCTGCGGTACTGATTCGGCTTGGTGCATACCGGTCACCAACCGGCGGTTATCTGTTGATCCCCGAGGTCCGAGTCTTGGGCTTGGTCCACTCCATACGAACGTGTCGAGTCGTAGGCTACTGACCTCCCTGGCGAGGAACTCAGATAGGTCTAGGAGGGATGCCTCTGGACCGTTGGGGTCGCGGTGGTCTCTCTGCCGCCGAAAGCGCTCTTGTCGGGCGGGAGGGAGCTTCTCTAATATCCTCTCTACATTAGAGTTAGCGTACAGTTCATAGATCCCCTTTTCCTTTTTGGCCCCCAGCATCCCTACCAGGGACTGTACCTTGATAGACAGGTCATCTAATGCTCTGTTGTCTCTGGCTGGGGGGAGACGGTCAATGTCTCTTATCTCCTGTATCACATAGTCCCATATGTGTCCATAACGTTGGTCGAGGGCTACTAGAGCCGCGGTGTATGGGGTAGTAGAGCTGGAATATGCCAGCGCTATATTGTGCGCTCTGGGCACCTTCAGGTGCTTGAGTAGGATAGCATACTTGTACGGTTCATCTGGTACGTCGGACAGCATAGTCTCTAAGCACATTCGTAGCTCTGTGTACTGTGCTCTGTTCTCGTGTGTGAAGTCCGGCAACGTCGGTGTGCCAAGGTACGATGCCATGGATGACTGGCACATCGGTGAGCGTTGGGGGAGAGGCCTCCTGGGCGAGTCTCCCCGTGCGTGTCGTCTTGGGCTGGTACTTGGTGGGTACCGAAGGTCGGGTACCCAGGTGCTGTTCCTCGGGGCTGGCGGTGCGTCAAACTCACCCGTGAGTTGAGTCGGGGGTTTGTAGCGCAGGGCCTCGGGGCTGACTTCTGGGCTGTACTGGGCCTCCTGGTCCAGAGTACGTTGCTGCTGGTCGGCTTGACATTCCTCCTCTTCCTCTGCTAGGACCTGGAGTCTTCAGTTCAGTCTCTCGGCGTGGTCCGGTTCTTCCCTGTTGCTGGGTCTCGTATGGACCGGCCGGGGAGGGGGTTCGGAGACGTGGACAGGATCCTCCTGTTGGCGGGGTCCCGGGTCGCTTGGTCGGGTAGGGGAATGTGTTCTAGACCCTTGTTGTGACGATCTCCGGGAGCTCCGTGCGGAGAGAGGGGGTGTCGCCATGGCAACCAATTTGTCCATCAGCTGCGCCTGCAGCCGGTCGCGCTCTGCCTCGCGTTGGGCATGGGCTGCGTCGCGCGCTGCTTCGCGCTGGGCATTGGCGGCGTCGCGCTGCGCATTGGCGCTGGCCTGGGCGGCGTCGCGCTGTGCGTTGGCGGCGTCGCGCTGGGCATTGGCGCTGGCATGGGCGGCGTGGAGCTGTGCATTTGCGACGTCGCGCTGTGCATTGGCGGCGGCGTGCTGTGCATCGGCGCGGCTTCTTTCAATGTTCTCTTCCGTCTGAAGGCGTCTGGTCTCCAGTCTTATGCGGTCGTCTTCACTCCTTTGTTGCGCCTGGAAGCGCTCTCGCTCGGCTGCAGAATGTTCGCGCTCGCGCGTCTGTTGCGCTTGAAGTCGATCGCGTTCGGTGGAGGCTGCCAGGGTGGCGATGAGTGCCTGCGTCAGCATCTTGTCCGCCTCGCTGGGGGAAGACGCTGGTCGAGGTGATCGGCTTCCGGCAGTGCTCGTTGGAGATCTGTTCTCTGGGCGCGCCCCGAGGTCCGTCTCCTGGGCGCGCTTCTCTTCTGGTAGTGGGTCGGGTTCCGTCCCTGGAGCGCTTTCTTTATCCTGGAGCTCTCCGGGGACTGTCCCGTTGGCGTTGTCTGGGGGTAAAGTCATGTCATGTCCCTCCTGGTCCCCCCCGTGAGCTTGGTCAGTTACGTTAGAACCCACTAGGGTCTCTACTGGCGGGGTAGCCTGGTCGGTAGGGTTGGACATAATTTTACTATCCGTATTTAACTTCCTTTTAAAATTAGGTATTGGACTGACAACGTAGTCCTCTAGGTGAAGAGGTGGCTGCCGTCTGCGCTCCGGGCGATCTAACTTAGGAGAACCGTTTGTGGAGTGTTCATCATCGGCCATGTTAATATTAATATTATATTAATATTACGCTAATTCTCTCCGGCTCGAAGGACCAATTGTAACTGAGGGGTACAATTCCCTGACTGTATTAATAAGTATTGGTATCATTAAACCACTACCGTCTTATGTACATTACTACTGGCCATACTGTACATGAGTATATGATGAGAACACTTCCCCACAATGAAATCGGTTCCACACAAAGTTGTAATTAAGTATTTATTGCAGCAAAAGGTACATAATATACTTCTCTATTTACTTTGAATGCTCTTGTAAGGCAAAGGAATGTGCGTAGGCAAATCAATAATGAATGTCCATTCTCTGGTTACGCAGGAGATGATCATACAACCTGAATATTAGGAATTATATCTATGGTACTCTGGGGAAGCAGCGGGATATACTGGTAGGGGGTTCCCACCGGTTGTAAGCCAGCAGGGGGAGGAAATGTTCGAATGCAAAGTCTGGATCAGCGGAGACTCAATAAGCTCCTGCGATGGGAGGCGGTATATTACTCCCTGATCGGCAGACGAAAAGCAGCAGCTGTAATCCCAGTATGCGTGCAGCACAGGTGAAAGCCGGCCAGCCTCTCCAATAGAGACGGGCTCGAGTGATGTTCCTCACGGTAGATCCCACAGCAGTGGGTGTAGACGATTCTTCTCCGCTCCAACAGCCTGGTCCAAAGCAATAAGAATAATAATCCAGCCGGAAAGGGGCTCTGCATTCACCGTTGTAGATACTCCTGTGCGCGGTACTTCACATTAACTAAGTTGAACTTGACGTTATTCCACTAAGCAGTGACACTTTACTATCCTATTCGCACGCGGCTATAAGTGCTCTATTTAGACGCACAGTTGCTCACTTCACTTGGTCGTTGACTCGTGATGAAGGCTTCACTAGTAAGGAGCGAACGATACGTTGAACAAACGTATTAGGATAAGACAAGACTCTATTTTGGGGCAATACGGGCCCACTTCACAGCACGTTGTATCGTAGTGTGAGGCTTCAACTTGTTACTAAGACTCGAACTCGAACTGAACTACTTCTGTATTCACCTGCGCCATATTTATATGTACGGGGAATAATCTAGTGCCAACCTTATTTCTGTCTCGTATTCCTGGGCAGAACCGGGCATGTACAGACATGTCTTGACGGTGGCTTTGAACTCGACTGTGGGGGTAAGGCACTGGCGCTGGTGGAACGCTATCCAATAAGAGAACGAAATATTATGGTCTGTACTAGGTTAAAGGGATATTCCGTGTATATGTACAAAGAATACACAAGGGATATCAAACGATATACAAATATTATGCAATATATATCAATCAGTAAATACATATATTCGGTTTAATCTGACCCTTTGTAACACTAACCTTAACCCTAACCATAACCAACTTCGAAAGAGAGCGACTTCAAAAGAGTCGCCAAGCTTAACCAGTTTGTTAGGAGTAACACGATTGGCGCTGAAAAAAATTTCAGTGGCCAATCAGATCGCGCAAACCGAACGCGGAAGTGCAACTCCGTTAGGGAAAATATACATGCGTCCGGGGAGGGTGTAGACTACCACCTGCTGCCCTACTGTCGGTCTAGGAAGGGTGTAGACTACCACTTGCTGCCCTACTGTCGGTCTGGGGAGGGTGTAGACTACCACATGCTGCCCTACTGTCGGTCTGGGGAGGGTGTAGACTACCACATGCTGCCCTAATGTCGGTCTGGGGAGGGTGTAGACTACCACATGCTGCCCTACTGTCGGTCTGGGGAGGGTGTAGACTACCACATGCTGCCCTACTGTCGGTCTGGGGAGGGTGTAGACTACCACATGCTGCCCTACTGTCGGTCTGGGGAGGTTGTAGACTACCACATGCTGCCCTACTGTCGGTCTGGAGAGGGTGTAGACTACCACATGCTGCCCTACTGCACTACCCAGCCACACCCACATGCTTATTCTGAGTCTGACAGAGGTAAGTTAGTCGGACCGTCACTCGGATGTCCTTTGAAGACATCACAAACAGCATAGTTTTGATACGCCAGTTCTGAAAATCTGAATCATCATCTTCTCAACAGTCTCCCTGGACTGGTTTGGAGTCTCCCCTAGAGCCAGCTGTACCGCTCGCTACACGTTGTCAGAGGAATACCATTGGCGTGGTGAGACAGGCGGGAACCAATGCGAGGAGTCTGCGACTGTTGTTATTATGACTCAGATGATAATCTTTCCCGGAACCTCTAACATGTGGACGAGAGAGTCTGAGAGGGAACCTCTGAGTCAAAAGCCTAGCTGGAATCTCTTCATGTTTTTCTTTTTCATGTTAAGTACCAATCCCACCCATCTACTAATCTAGGCAGACCAAAGCAAACTTGTTCAAAGCTGGCATTAGAAGGATTTCAGTTACATTTCTGACCCAGTACTTTAAAAAAAAGTCGAAAGCAACAGCGGGGGTTTCCAAAAGTATCATTTTGTACCATATTTTTCTATCATCTGGCATTACTGCTGGCATTTTGTCAAAGAATCTGATCAATTTCCAAGGACAATACTGAGTGACTCTCGGCTGCAGAACAGTTTATGGGGAAACCGTGCACTCAGAACAACGTCCATGAATGTATGTTGACACATGACATCTAATGAACTGAAAATACAGTTTGTTAGAATATTGACACAACACACTCTTTTCTCAAACAGTTACAGTATGTACCTTTTGCTGGTGTTGTGCTTCTACATTAAAACTTCCTTTTTTCCTCTTCTATTGCTTCAAGCGCACATTTTGTCTAATCTAATGGTTTTGAGTCTTGGATGCCTGAAAAAACTACAGACACGTCTCACTTTTAGAGACATTCTTTGACAGTCACGCCCCCAAACCGAGGTGGAGAGTTCTACGACTCAAGCACCTAAAAAAAAACACAACTCAATAGTGGTCGGAAATTGATTGATACTCCGCCAAATGATATATATTAAAACTCTAGGTTTCAAAATGACCAGAATTCTCCTTTTAAGATCATCTTTATAGCCTAAGTGTAACAGAGTTGAAGAAGCCAGTAAAGTATCTCCTCTACGCCTCAGGAGCACACTTTTGAATTAGCTCCATCAGTAGTACGGCAATCTATTATGCTAATGAACAAGGAGCCTGCAGCGTTACTTTAATGAACACTCTACTGTCTCTAGGACGACGTTTAATTCTGGGTGCATCTTCATCAAGTCAATACAAAACGTGCCTCATGCATAAAACATGCATGTCTTTGCGAGCCTGGGTGGTTGCCAGTCACAGGAGGTACACAAGTAAGTCAGGTTTATTTGTGTAGCACTTTTCACAGATACAAAATCACAAGGTGCTTCACAGAAGGAAAAGCAATAAAACAGACAACACACAGTAGTTAACAGTATCAAGGACTGGTAGACTGGTAGACTGGTAGACTGGTGGACTGGTAGACTGGTAGACAGGTGGACTAGTGGACTGGTAGACTGGTGGACGGGTATACTGGTGGACTGGTAGACTGGTAGACAGGTGGACTAGTGGACTGGTAGACTGGTAGACAGGTGGACTAGTGGACTGGTAGACTGGTAGACAGGTGGACTAGTGGACGGGTAGACTGGTAGACAGGTGGACTAGTGGACTGGTAGACTGGTAGACAGGTGGACTAGTCACTAGTGGACTGGTAGACTGGTAGACTGGTGGACGGGTAGACTGGTAGACTGGTAGACAGGTAGACAGGTGGACTAGTGGACTGGTAGACTGGTAGAATGGTGGACGGGTAGACTGGTAGACTGGTGGACGGGTAGACTGGTAGACTGGTAGACTGGTAGACTGGTGGACTAGTGGACTGGTAGACTGGTAGAATGGTGGACGGGTAGACTGGTAGACTGGTGGACGGGTAGACTGGTAGACTGGTAGACTGGTAGACTGGTAGACAGGTGGACTAGTGGACTGGTAGACTGGTAGACTGGTGGACGGGTAGACTGGTAGACTGGTAGACTGGTAGACAGGTGGACTAGTGGACTGGTAGACTGGTAGACTGGTGGACGGGTAGACTGGTAGACTGGTAGGCTGGTATACTGGTAGACTGGTAGACTGGTAGACTGGTGGACGGGTAGACTGGTAGACTGGTGGACGGGTAGACTGGTAGACTGGTAGACTGGTGGACGGGTACTGGTAGACTGGTAGACTGGTAGGCTGGTAGACTGGTAGACTGGTAGACTGGTGGACGGGTACTGGTAGACTGGTAGACAGGTGGACTAGTGGACTGGTAGACTGGTAGACTGGTAGACAGGTGGACTAGTGGAC
This sequence comes from Notolepis coatsorum, assembly GCF_963971535.1. NCBI lineage: Eukaryota > Metazoa > Chordata > Actinopteri > Aulopiformes > Paralepididae > Notolepis > Notolepis coatsorum. Next base: position 48,159 of record NW_028170126.1, read on the forward strand.
TGGTAGACTGGTAGACTGGTGGACTGGTGGACTGGTGGACTGGTAGACTGGTAGACAGGTGGACTAGTGGACTGGTAGACTGGTAGACAGGTGGACTAGTGGACTGGTAGACTGGTAGACTGGTAGACTGGTAGACAGGTGGACTAGTGGACTGGTAGACTGGTAGACTGGTGGACTGGTGGACTGGTAGACTGGTAGACTGGTAGACAGGTGGACTAGTGGACTGGTAGACTGGTAGACTGGTGGACGGGTACTGGTAGACTGGTAGACAGGTGGACTAGTGGACTGGTAGACTGGTAGACTGGTGGACTGGTAGACTGGTAGACTGGTAGACAGGTGGACTAGTGGACTGGTAGACTGGTAGACTGGTGGACGGGTACTGGTAGACTGGTAGACAGGTGGACTAGTGGACTGGTAGACTGGTGGACTGGTAGACTGGTAGACAGGTGGACTAGTGGACTGGTAGACTGGTAGACTGGTGGACTGGTAGACAGGTGGACGGGTACTGGTAGACTGGTGGACGAGTACTGGTAGACTGGTGGACTGGTAGACTGGTAGACTGGTAGACTGGTGGACTGGTAGACTGGCAGACTGGTAGACTGGTGAACTGGTAGACTGGTAGACGGGTAGACTGGTAGACGGGTAGACTGGTGGACTGGTAGACTGGTAGACAGGTAGACTGGTAGACTGGTAGACTGGTGGACTGGTAGACTGGTGGACTGGTAGACTGGTAGACTGGTGGACTGGTAGACTGGTAGACAGGTGGACTAGTGGACTGGTAGACTGGTGGACTGGTAGACTGGTAGACTGGTAGACAGGTGGACTAGTGGACTGGTAGACTGGTGGACTGGTGGACTGGTAGACTGGTAGACTGGTGGACTGGTAGACTGGTGGACTGGTAGACTGGTAGACAGGTGGACTGGTAGACTGGTGGACTGGTAGACTGGTGGACTGGTAGACTGGTGGGCTGGTAGACTGGTGGACTGGTAGACAGGTGGACTGGGAGACTGGTAGACTGGTAGACTGGTGGGCTGGTAGACTGGTGGACTGGTAGACTGGTAGACTGGTGGACTGGTGGACTGGTAGACTGGTAGACTGGTGGACTGGTAGACTGGTGGGCTGGTAGTGTACGGGTGAAGGTGTCTGACCATACAGGGGATGTCAGGGGAGGAGACCAGGCTTTGCTTCCTGTCCGTAAGACTAAATTGAGGGCTAAAAGGCTCCTATGGTGTGTGAGAACAAATGTGTGTGTAAGAGCCTTTCACACATGAGACCCATGTATTGACCTGACAAACGCAATCCAATTTGTATTGACCCGACGCAAAGGTCGGCCCGGATCGAAACCTTGTCCCGGTGAGACGCATTAATTAAAACGTAGTGAGACGCAGTTTAGTGTGTGCTATTGTACACTATTGTACTGAGGACGTAACATCACATTCCCCGTCCGCTGTTAATCCTCTTACGAACGAGGAGGGTGGAGGAGATGAATGTTGGATTACTAAGGTTAAATGAAGTATGTGAAGGTCTGGAAGGGTTCAGGGAGAGTTCAGCGATGAGAAGGGGAAGCTGCGAGGTGAGACCATCGCTCCTTTGCGGTCCAGTGGACTCTAGCGAGGTGGGAGAGTAACGTCCGCTCTGGAAGGAAAGCGTGTCCGCATCGACGCGGCATCCATGGCCGTTGGAGGTTAGGGATGCAGGCCGAAATGGGGTAATGGTGTCTGGAGAATTTACGCCCCAATACTACAACCCGATACCGAGCAAGAACCATATGTGAGTGATCAGAAACCAAAGCGAACTGACCTGATGTTCTGCATTTCTCACACAGAAGCATGTTCTCTAACGAAGAAGGAGGGATTTACCATATATGTCAATCATTTGTGTCAAAGTAATGGCCTAAGCCTATATATCCTTCAGTTAAAGTAACGGACCGGAGGTCAGGGCAATATGCCCAAAATATCATGTCATTTTTGATGGTGTAACGGTATTTGATGGTATTTAGTTTTCCGGTACAAATTATAATGTGATATGATATATATAAATAATATTCAAAATGGTCTATTTCCTTCTACTTTTTAATAATGCTGCAAGGAATCTTTTTTTGTTGATTCACTTAAAAATATACAGTATGTACAAATTATTTTACAATATGTTTATATCTATGGAAACATATATGATGTGTTTGTTGTGTTTGAGATAAATAACATGGATCCATGACGGTATTCATATTTGATCTACCTTCCAGCTCTACTGTAGAGCTGTTCTCAAACGAATCGGCGGTGAGAAAGTGGTATTGGTCGTCCCCCCTTCAGACACGTGATTCTCATATTCAATAGAAAGTGCAGAAAGTGAACCTTGGTGCAGAAAGTGAAGCGTGGTGCAGAAAGTGAAGCGTGGTGCAGAAAGTGAAGCGTGGTACAGAAAGTGAAGCTTGGTGCAGAAAGTGAAGCGTGGTGCAGAAAGTGAAGCGTGGTACAGAAAGTGAAGCGTGGTGCAGAAAGTGAAGCGTAGAAAGTGAAGCGTGGTGCAGAAAGTGAAGCGTGGTGCAGAAAGTGAATTTTGGTACAGAAAGTGAAGCGTGGTGCAGAAAGTGAAGCGCGGTGCAGAAAGTGAAGCTTGGTGCAGAAAGTGAAGCTTGGTGCAGAAAGGGAAGCCAAAGTTCCCTCGTGCTTCTTTTCTCCCGTCTTTGAGGTGCTTGAAGGTGAGTCAAGAGGTGGAATAGCTTTAAAGCTTCCAGGCAGAGACCAAAGCTGATAACCCCCCCCCCCCACCCCCTCAACCCCCCTGCAGAGGAGAGGGAGGCCCCCCACAGAGGGTTAACATTGATCCGGCACCCTGCTGTGCCAGGCTACGGGTTTCACCGGCTCCCACCGGCAACTCGGAGCGCGGATAGATTCCTTTCTGAAGCGGTTTGCCTGAGGGAAAGAAGAGCGTTTGCCACTTCCAAAAGGCCTTCCGATGAGCCGTGTTCACGGTGTACAGGCGTTGTTCTGATCTGCCCTCCTACGACGAATGCAATGCTTATTTAAAGTGTTATTTAGGCTGTCCATTCTGCTGTCTATTCATAAACTACGGCTACATGATTCACAACTATTCCAAGAAAAATTGTTGACTACAAAACAAATACGAATTGAAGGGAGCAAAAAAGAAAGAAATTAAAATCAACTAACAAAATCTTGGTCGACAAATCAGTTAGTCGACTGAGGGGGCAACCCTTCAGTCGATGACCTCGGAGCAGGTCCTAAATTATTATTAAGTGCCCCGACCGACCAGTAGGAGTCGCAGTTTACAGCGACCAGGACACGTACCCCACCGGTACCGGTGACAGCTGATTTAGATCCCAGAGTCTCTGCGGTGGTAGGCGAGTGCTTAGTCCACTGCGCTACCCAGCTGCCGAACAGTGACTGTTTTGTGTGAAGCCAATGAACATTTATATTTTAGATGCCAATGCTAGCTTCCCAGATATATATATTTTCTTTTTACATTTACATTTAGTCATTTAGCTGACGCTTTTATACAAAGCGACTTACAAGTTCTGTACGACAAGTCATAAGGAAGGGCACAACTCAGCTGAGTAACAATGTGTTGAGTGCTACAGTGTAGGTTAGTATATGAGGACATGACAGGCTAGTTAGGGGTTATTTTATTTGTATTATTATTATTATTTAAAAGAAAATTATTTCAGATAATGAAGCAGTGTGTATTTAGTCGACGGCGAAAGATTGGATGGGTTTCGACTGTCCTAACTGTGGTGTGAAGTTCGTTCCACCATTCTGGGGCAAGGACTGAGAACAGAGTGTAGGGGTCTTGAGGGTGTGTAGTTAGAGACCATTGACCGGAGGTAGGCGGGAGCGGTTACCGTTGCCGCATGATATGCCAGGGCGAGGGCCTTGAAGCAGATTCGTGCGGCAATGGGAAGCCAGTGCAGGTCCCTAAGAAGTGGGTTGACATGGGCTGGCTTCGGTAGGTTTGAGATCAGGCGTTCATTATTATAGCTCCTATCTCTCGTGGCACCCTTGTGGTTCAGTGTAGGGATCCAATACTGATATCGGTCCGATACTGACTCAAATAGCTGGATCGGGTATATCGGCTACAGATCCGATCCATTACGAACACATTATGCTTCATTAATTAACAGCAGCGCATGATTGAGAAGTGGGAAATTGTGCCCAGCTTTCCTGAATGGATTCAGCTGCTGCGTGCATTTCTTGAGTTGCTAAAAACATTAACTTGTTAGCTAACTATCTAACCAAGCTAACTGTTGGACATACTATTTTGCAATGACAGGTTTTTAGACTGCAAGGTAAAATAGACCTACCATTTGTGGCCCTTCAACTAAAACATCTCCCGGAGCTACTATAGCTCTCCATTATTGCCGTGATTAGTCCACTATCAACACAAGGCTGTCAATCAAAGTCATTGAGGCGGGACTAATCTCTTGAACAGGCCAGGCTTACAGGCAACACGGATGCCATAAACCTGGTTACACAATAAGTATTGTCTGACTGTGTTACGTCTGTCTGTTACTGTTTATGTACATATTGGCAATTTATGAAAATATCTTGCTTGGGTTGGTTGTATTGCTTTTAGATTGATCATAATGATGCATCATGTAGTATGCAGCTGTTTCTAAAAGATTAGACATTATGCAAATGATTTTGTATTAAAAAAAAAAAAAAAAATTAACCCTTTCACTACCTACCACACGACAAAGGGTTAACCCTTTCACAACCCCTTTTGGTAGTGAAAGGGTTACATATGAACAGCCGGATCACTGGTATCACTATCAGCAGATCAGCAGGTACCAAAAGCCCGGGTGTCTGTATCGGGACTGAAAGACCCGATTGGTTCATCCCTAGTTCAGTGGACCAACACGTTTTGCCTGAGAAACTGGGGGATCATGGGGTTTTGAATCCCAGTTCATGCTAATAACTGTTAAACCTTTTCTCCTTCCTCACTGAATATAGAGCCGTATGGCGAATCTCAGATGAAGCATTCCAAACAGCAGATAAAGAGGAATGCGCATGGCATTAACCTGATGTAGGAGGACGCAGATAAAGATCTGTGTTACCCCCCCTTTGAAGCTTTGAACCAGGGGGGAAATGCAGTTCAGCCGGAGTTTAAAAGCCATCAATATACGAAACCACTTTTAACTACACCGCGTCCCGACCGCTGAATCAACATGGTGGTGAGGTGACCCAACCCGCCTGAGAGGAGCTACCGCCCGTACCTGAAAGAATCCCATTTGAACAAGTTTCAGTGGGACAGTCGTGGCCATCATGCTTCAGCAGCTTTTCAAGCTCATCTCTAAAGGGTTAAAACATTTCCATCTCTATCTTAGGTTAGGGATGAGAGGTCCACACTGAGGTTATGGTTAGGGTTACGGTAAGGGTTAAGTTTATCAACTCTGCATAGATATATTTATTCGTACAGTATACAGTAATTATTCCCATCTGTCTGTCTGTATACCTGCATATATATAACCCTTACATATCTGTACATATTCCTTACCTACAGTACTCTTGCTAGTTACGCTGCTGGCCAGTATGACTTACTACCATAGTGTCTTTATACCTGTATCACTGTACATATTATACTACAACTCTGTACATGCATCTGATTATTTAGCACTATTACTCAGTGGTACTAATTTATATATTTTATACCCAGTTAAATCACCCGTATGTACATTGTATATTTCTATCACACTTTACTTACATTTGCACTCTGGTTGGATGCCAAACTTATTTTCATTGTACTGTACTTGTGCTGTATGATGACAATACATTTGAATCTAATCGAATCTAATCTAATCTCAAACAACTTTATAAACAACTCTTCTGTAGCGTCGCAGCTCGGCCAATGAGCGCTGAGTCCGTTCTAAAAGGGAAACACAGCCATCGATCACGACAACCTTGTGGAGAGTGGGCACACAGACCAACCCAGAACTAGGGCTGCACGACTTTTAAGCAGCCCCACAGAGGTTTATTGTAAAATGCGGCTTGCATCTGGCCTACGAGGTGGGTCTGTTCGGGACACCAAGCCTGAAAATTTTTCTTTTTACCTGGGAATCGATACCGGTACCCAACGGTACCTTTTTTTCTGTACTTTACTCTCCCTCTCTGAAGTCTAAACTTCACAACACACAATCTAAAACCCCTTACCTCCCTCTCCCCAAACCGTTCCTACAACAATAACAACAACTTGCAAAGGAGATCTTGTATCTCAATGGGACTTCCTGGTTACATTTATATACAGCAGTACGCATTGACCCAGAACCCAGCAGTACGCATTGACCCAGAACCCAGCAGTACGGATCGACCCAGAACCTAGCAGTACGCATCGACCCAGAACCTAGCAGTACGCATCGACCGCACAGGGCCTCATCCGATCCAACAAGACAAGAGAATCTACAGAGAAACATCTCCAGCCTGCAGGAGGAGTTAATCTTCCCTCCACAACGGACAGTGGATTATCCAGTGTTCCCAATAATAAACCAAGATACGGCGGTGATTCATTATCTAGAAATCCTCCTCTGTTCGGGCAGATCCTTCAGGATTCCCGCCGGTCGGCCCGGCGACGAGCCGAGCGTCCCACGCGGCTCCAATAACGCCGGCGATTTAATCTGATCATTTGATTAATCCTAAAATCACCACACAGTCTTTGGGATGATGACCCCGGGCTTCTTCTACAACACGACAGTAATCGAGATTACTCCACTACTGCCCAGAGTTGGATTCAGTCACTGCGAAACATTGAAACTGAAATTACTCCACTGTCCAAAAAGATACGGTGACCCACTTTAAAAAGGGTAACGACGGCCATTTTTGGAACATTTATATTGTTTGGAGGGTACTACAACATGTTAGTAAAAAAAACACGCTGTACTCATGCCTATACGCGTTCGGCAAGAATTATTTCGCAAGGGCACCATTGCTGCATCCTGGGCTTAACGTCACCCAGGATGATTGTGATTGGTTCAATGAAACACAATCAAGGCAACGTAGTGTGTAGGAGAGTTATGGCTACGTGAAACTATCTTGTCGAGCTGCCTGGCGGGATTCCGGTGATGCCGCTCTCCCCACAAGGTTTAGAAGTGCGTTCTCTCTGTGAATGCGCAGGCATGAGTACATGCCCAGAGCTTACAGGCCTTTAAACCGCTGCTTAAAACGCACCTTTTCTCCCTGGCCTTTGGTCAGAATTAGCCTGTGCCACCTGTCAACTATGTTTGCTGTTAGTCTGGACTTTTTGTATCTATTTTATTACTTCTTGTCTCTTTTTAAATTGCACCTTGCTCTTGTTTCTTAGTGTACTATACTTATTTACTGTCATTTTTGTGTATTCTATTTGTTACTGTACTGTACACTTGTACAGCATGTGTTTTTTTTGTGTTCTACCTGTAACACACTTTGGGTGGCTTTTAGTCATTGTAAACGTGCTATAAAGCTGACTTGACTTGACAACAATGCAATCTTTTTCTACCCACTGAATAATAGTGATTTTCAATCAAATGTCCATTGTCCCCCTTTAACCCTTTCACTACCACACCTTTCCCACGTCTGTAGTGTGGTAGCGAAAGGGTTAACCATTTGCCGTGCGGCAGCGAAAGCCTTCTGTATTGTCGCAGTGAAAGGGTTAACCTTTTGGTAGTGTGTGGTAGTGAAAGTGTTAAACATAATAAAGTAAGGAAATGAGACCCAGATATCCTGGAACAAAATCTCCATATGAAGTCTGTTGGGCCGAGCGTGCAGCTGTGAACACACCCACTCAAAATGAGACCCACCCACTGGCTGAACAAAGGAGCTATTAAAAGCTCATCAGCGTTTGGGGTTGATGTGCATGATGACCTTTGCAGTAATTTACTGTAATGGAGATCTTCTTCACATTATCTCTGAGCAGTGAGACAAGCGAAATGACTACATTGCTTTTACTGCTCATTTTAGAGATAACATGATATGTACAGCGCTAGAAGAACAAAGGGTTATGCAAATGTTGCGTTAGGGACAGAGGTGCTTAGTCAAAAATAAGGTTCATTCATATGATAATAAGAAAATTCCAGTTCTGAAGACAGGAACTTCCCTTTATTTAGAAGAAGATTTTCTGGTTGCAGTCAAATTCTTAGTTGCTGATGTCCACAGAACTGGGATCATTTTACAGATAACTTGTAGTTGATCTGTCGATTTAAATGTTGTTATGGTCCATGTCGATACATACATACATACATACATACATACATACATACATAAATACATACATACATACATACATACATACATACCAACATACATAAATGATGTATACATACATAAATAAACGTAAATTAGTCAGGTGTCCCCCCCCCCCCCCTCTATGGCGAGCTGCTAGGGCTGGACCTCTGGACTTGAACTGTGCTGCACTGTATCCATGTCCCCAACCACTGCACTTTACTGTCTTATTGTTGTCTCACTGTTTTGCACTTATTTATTTATTATTATGTTTATTCCTATTTGTGAAAAAAATCATGCACTGTAATTGCCTACTGTGTGTATAACATACACAGGTTTTTAAGAGCAGTCACCATACAGTGTTAATTGTTTGTGTGTCAATTAGCCCTGTGTATTGTCATGTCACAGTTTTGTTGTACTAAGGTTATGTACATTTGTTTATGTTTTTGTTGTTTATTTTGTCCAGCATGTGGTCTTTGTACTGCACGATTATGTACATTGTTTATTGTCTTTATTGTTCATTGTATCGCATGTTCTTCTTTTGTGTTCACATCAACCTGCAAAGGGACTACAGGTGGAAATGAGCTCATAGCTACAATCTGACATGTTTACATATAAATGTTCATTAATGTGCATTGTCCCTATTTTTAAATAAATAAATTGAAATTGAAATTGAAATGAGTCGTTTCTTTATGGTGCTTTTCATGCCAAACGGGTCTTTTGAATTGAAGGTCCTTCTGCGTGACTACATGAATTTGCAGAAGGATAATAATGCGAGAAACGTGACGACCCATCGACAAACCCCTACCGTTAGAAAACCGAGGATTTCTTTTTGTCGAAGGCCTTCAGGTGACCCAAATCCTAACCTGACTTCAACAGACTGCCTTCAAGACGATGACACATCTTCCCTGAGAGAGACGCCCGTGCCGGTCCAGACCAGACGTGAGCTGTAATTTAGTCTGCTTTCTTTGCTTCCCTCCATTAACCTGCAGTGCGGCCTGTCGTGGCTGCCGTGGTGGTGGGGGTCAAAGGTCGAGACATTTACTTGAATCATTGGAGGGGGGAAAACAACACTCTGAAACAGTGCCGTTTCTCCAGATGATGCATCACAGACTCTCTCTCTCTCTCACATACACATCTCTCTGTCTGTCGCTCAACAAACACACAGACATGCATACATTACACACACACACACACACACACACACACATGAATGACACAAGTACCACATTTACCGTTTACAAGTAGAATGTGCACGTTGCTGAATTATCAATGGCCAGTATACAATGAAATGTGAGTGTGCCTCTCTCTCTCTCTCTCTCTCTCTCTCTCTCTCTCTCTATCTTTCTCTATCTCTTTCTCACACACACACTATATCACATCGCCCTTAAGCAGCCCCCCCCCCCCCCCCCCCCCCCCCCCAGCTCAGCAGGGAGCAGAGACACCCTCTCCAACCTATCGCTCTAGTACCCACCGGATACCATGTTTCCTCATGGCATAATGAGAGACAACCAATACATGGGAAATAAACAGAAGGAGAGGGTGACAGAGAGAGAGAGAGAGAGAGAGAGAGAGAGAGAGAGAGAGAGAGAGAGAGAGAGAGAGAGAGAGAGAGAGAGAGAGACAGAGAGAGAGAGAGGTGACTGTCATCCATATGAGAGGGGAACCCACGAGTGGAACATGAAAGGGATCCCACTCAGACGGCATGCTGTATATAAACTAGACCCAGCCTGAACCGGGTCACATGCTCGCAAGGATGCCATCCGTCATGGCCGTGAGCAAATGAGGCCCATTAATTCTGCGGAATTCTATCAGCATTCCGGAGTGTCAAGGACCTTCCCCCAGACATTCATTAAGGCAGTCTTAGGAAGGGAGACACACAGACACACACACACACACACACACACACACACACACACACACACACACAGGGTTTATTCTCAGCCTCGAGGGGAATCCACTTATTCAAAAATCAGAATGCATGACAGGCATAACAATCAAGGGCTGAATGGACAGTGGTATTAAAGATGTCTTCCACTGCCCCCCCCCCCCCCCCCCCTTTGTTGACGATCAATGGGTTGGTCAGTTTGGTCTCTTAGTCAATCAGGACTCAATTAGTTGATTAGGTGTTTTTTTTTATGTTTTTGTCCACGCTGAGCCATGAGGAGAAAGTACTAATTATCATATATAAGTAGAGTAGATGTCACAGCCCTAGTTTGAAGTCATGAGGTCCTCCTGGTCTATCCCACAATGATTGATTTGATTTGATTTTTATTTAGTACATACAATTTATACAATAGTATAAAAACAAGGGGTACAAGGATAACATGTGAAAGTCTGTCGACTTGTTTCCAACATGGTCCCAAGAAAAATACAATAAATCACAAAGAAAGAGTTAAGATAAAATAGATACAACAAGTAGATAAAATAGACAACACAATTTTCTAAGATGCAAAGCACACTTTAGGCACTGCCCTACCTGTATTAAGAGGTGATGTTAGCTAGCTACATGTTACAACTCACACTATCAGAGATCAATCATGTTGCTTACCAAGCATCAGGCCTAAAGCTATCTAATGTTGAATTAGACCACAAACATGCACGCCCAGAATAAGGGCTCATTCAGATCTAATCAGACGATGGAGCACATCGCCCTAGGGTGGTGCGTTGGTGTGTGGATGAGCTTTTAAGCCCCCCTCCCTCAATCCCTCATATTCCACTGTTAATTGGCCACCGCAGTGTGGGGGGAGGGCTCGCGTTACAGTAAAAGTTGACTCAAGTTCAACTTTCTCTTGTTTTTTGGGGGGGGGCATTAGGGGCAACCGTGTGCGCGGTAACAACCGGAGTCCAGCGCAATTACCCCCCCATTCAAAACTTCAAACGAATTTGCGTTTTTTCCCCCACATTGTCTGATTAGATCTGAATAAGCCCTAAGGGAGGTGCTGGTGAGAGCGAGACAAAGTTCAATCAAATAAAGTTCAACTAAACGCTCTCCTCAGGAGTCAATTAAACTGCACACACTCCCTCAAAATACACATACGACGGATTAGCTTTCTCCAAGGATGCGAGCCTTATTCCAGCTAATGTGTTACACTTGCTATGGCTACCCGAAGTAAAAACCACACCATATTATTGCACTGGAGACGTGGAAGGGTCAGGGGTGCGTTGCTGATTTCAAAGCTGGTTGCACTGTTTTAATAGGCGCGTGCGCATAAATGTTCCCTCGCATACGCACAGACTAAAGACAATGCCTAATTGCCTCTACGAATGGAATGTAACACATTTCATTCACAAGTTGTCCCATGAGCAACGCACCCACCCCTGGGAAGGATCAAATGACGTCAAGACACAAGACCTCTTTCATCCCATCGTCCTTATAATGAGCGCACTGTACCTTTAACACTTAAACGTCCACAGATAAGCATCTCAACAAAGTGGATTAGTGGGTTTTTTCAACCACGCTACTCTCACTGACAGAGGTAATCATTTCACATGTGCTGTGAGAGTGACGCCGCCACTGCTCTCTCCCCCCGGCAGGCAGGCCTGAGGCTGGGGGGGGGGGGGGGGGGGGGGCCTCGTGTGTTCCTGAGCCGAGCCGTTACCATGAGACCATCCCGTCATGTGATCCCCTCGCTGTGTCTTCTGAATGCAAGGCACACGGACATGAATGTATGCGAGATCACACACACACACACACACACACACACACACACACACACACACACACACACACACACACACACACTATCTTGCACATCGGAATGTTCACATCAGTGTTTCCCTTAAAGACTTGCTTGTGGCAGCCTACCATGACATCAGGCAAACCCAGGCCCTCCACAAGTAGATTTGCGTCTGAAAACGGACATATTGACATGTTAATAATGTTGCAGTTGGTTGATTTTTTTGGGGGGGGGGGGGGGCACTCTCACACCTAAGGGGTGTGGTGCCTCTTTTTTTATGGACAACCTCCCCCCCCCCCCCCCATTTTAAGTGTAGATGGTAGTAAACTAAAAAAAATCTATATGCAAAGGAAATCAATAAGCACTTTCTATGAGGGCTCTTTCTGTATGGCAGGGCCAAGGGCCTTTAGACCCTGTAGTCGGCCCTATCTGTGTCCCTTTAGACCCTGTAGTAGGCCCTATCTGTGTCCCTTTAGACCCTGTAGTAGGCCCTATCTGTGTCCCTTTAGACCCTGTAGTAGGCCCTATCTGTGTCCCTTTAGACCCTGTAGTCTGTAGGCCCTATCTGTGTCCCTTTAGACCCTGTAGTAGGCCCTATCTGTGTCCCTTTAGACCCTGTAGTAGGCCCTATCTGTGTCCCTTTAGACCCTGTAGTAGGCCCTATCTGTGTCCCTTTAGACCCTGTAGTAGGCCCTATCTGTGTCCCTTTAGACCCTGTAGTAGGCCCTATCTGTGTCCCTTTAGACCCTGTAGTAGGCCCTATCTGTGTCCCTTTAGACCCTGTAGTCTGTAGGCCCTATCTGTGTCCCTTTAGACCCTGTAGTAGGCCCTATCTGTGTCCCTTTAGACCCTGTAGTAGGCCCTATCTGTGTCCCTTTAGACCCTGTAGTAGGCCCTATCTGTGTCCCTTTAGACCCTGTAGTAGGCCCTATCTGTGTCCCTTTAGACCCTGTAGTAGGCCCTATCTGTGTCCCTTTAGACCCTGTAGTAGGCCCTATCTGTGTCCCTTTAGACCCTGTAGTAGGCCCTATCTGTGTCCCTTTAGACCCTGTAGTAGGCCCTATCTGTGTCCCTTTAGACCCTGTAGTAGGCCCTATCTGTGTCCCTTTAGACCCTGTAGTAGGCCCTATCTGTGTCCCTTTAGACCCTGTAGTCGGCCCTATCTGTGTCCCTGCCGTTCTTTCCACTGCTGGACTCTGACTCCCAGCCTCACACCCACCACAAATAGCCTAACAACCTGTGGGAAGCACTGCATCTCCCAGACAGCTCTCTCTCCCTCCCTCTCTCTGTCTCCCTCTGTCTCTCTCTCTCCCTCTGTCTCCCTCTCTCCCTCTGTCTCCCTCGCTCTGTCTCCCTCTCTCTCCTCTCTGTCTCCCTCTCTCTATCTCCCTCTCACTTTCTCTCTGTCTCCCTCTCTCTCTGTATTGTATACTTGTATATTGTATACTTTCATTGTATACTTGTATGCCGTGACAAATAAAACTCTTGACTTGACTCTCTATCTCTATATATCTCTCTGTGTCTCTCTTTCTCTCTCTGTGTGTGTCTCTCTTTCTCTGTCTCTCTCTCTGTCTCACTCTTTGTCTCTCTCTCATCATCATCCCTGGCGTCATCTTTAAAGGTCCCACATTGTACTCCTTTTCAACAAGTTAATATCTCTTGAGGTCCCCAAAACTTGTGTTTGGCTAAAAATACCACTTAAAGGATGCATGTTAGCCTCTATAAGCATCTGTTTCAATCCCGTTCCCCACGGGCTGTTTCTGTGGCTGTAGCTTTAAATGCAGTCCGGCTCGCAAAATTCAGAACAAACTGTGCAAACAAGGCATTGCAGATCAAACACGAATGAAGATCCAGCGGTCGCATATCCCATTTTTCGCCTAGAATGTCACCCGAAACATATTTTAGTGAACCGTTTAGGCGGGAAAATAGAACGTTTTACGAGCGAGCGCCATCTTGAAGAGCTGAGTCACAGAAGTCAAGGACCACCCATAATGCAATGAGTGTCTGGTCAGACGGTTCTTGTCACAGCTGAACTTAAGAAACTGCACCAAGTACATATTTCATATTTTGACAGTGTTTAGACAACCCCTTGTTGTGTAAAAACTATGTTAAACACAGGAAAAGGACATTTCTACATTAGGGGACCTTTAGAATATTCTCTTTGCAGCAGATAAAACTAAAAAAAAAGCACTTATAGGAGCGGAAATTGAAGATGAACTAAGAAGTGAAATTCCTGTAGCAACCGACACCTATAATCACACAACTCCCTGATGTTAGCCTGGTCCCAGACATGAAAGACTTTCATGAGGATGACGGTCCTGCATAATTCATGGCGAGGAAGAGGCAGTTGGCTTCCCCGTTTAAGGGCTGTGCTCGCGTTCAGACAAAGTCGGGCATGTTTTACAATGATGGTGAGAGTCATTGTTCAGCTTTTTGTATAATGACACTGATAACTACTTTGGGATCTCAGATGAGAGTGCGTGAGTTGGTATTTGACCATGTCATACAATGCATTTGACATGCATAATGCAGAAAGATACTATGTTTTACAGTGGGTACTGGATAGGCCTTCAATATGTCTCAAACTCAAGGGCATGCCATCTGCGTGGTTTTGTGCCAGTCGTTTTGAATCCAAGTCTGGACTCGTCATTAAGGTAAGGGAGATGCTGGTGAGAGCATGGAAAATATCAAAACTTCCTCCCCCTCTAAAATAGAACCACTTAACAGGTGCAATCAAATGTAAATAACAAACATAACACCACTCGGTTTAATGGACTGAGAGGGCAGTGTGTGTACTCTAAAACCATAATATGCCACTATTGAAAATAGCATTGTATATATGGACTAGATTAGAATGACAAGTGATAAAGAGTGTGAAGGGGGGACATGAGGATTGGGGCTCAGAACATTAAGGATTAGGGCTCAGAACATTCATTCAATACAATAATAGCCTATCACCTCATCTCAATCTCATTTATTAGTCTCTGTTCCCTGGACGCTCGGTAGAGTGGGTCTACTGTCCACATTCAGTGGTGTTGTTGCAAGAACCACGCCGGTGTGCAACACAGCTGGTTCGCCTGGTCGAGCCTATACCTGTGTGACCCGACAGGCTGGCGGACCTACACTACAGGAAACTCCCTGGTTTGAACGTGGCCTCCAGTTTGCTTCTTTAATGATTCCTGACATCACTCCTGACACACGCGTGTGCTTACATTTGAAAAGAAACGTTCAAATGTGATGTCGCAAGCGTGTTTGTTCTCTGGCGGCGTCGCGACGCCATCGTATCCGTTCTCGTCGAACCGTATCGTACCGGGGCGCTGGTTCACACTGTCACCGCGGATCGGTGGCTCGGTTCGGTCGCCCGGATACCGTTTGTTTGACGAGAACGCAGGCATCCGTGTTTAATAATAATAACATAAGTTGACTTTTCTTCATTTCAAACTGACTTTCTGAACGCAAACCGGTGTACTCTCCGTTCAATGTGAACAACGTGTGCGACGAGGATACAATACAACCGAAAACGGGCGAAACTTCACCCAAAACGTTGTCCGTCGGTTCAGACAGACTGCGGTGGTTTCAGTTCAAATCAAGTTGTAATAAAGCATTATTCCAGAATCGCCCTTTAATAATAATATCATACACAGGTAGGAGATACAGCAGCAAGGGCGTGTTGTTCGCAATACTTTCTGATCGTTAAACCTACTAACATTATTAACATTAACACAGCTAAATACATTAGAGGTGTGTTTTAGAATGATACATATTTGACTGTATTCTTATTTTTGACTACCTAAATATTATCGTGAGCGATCTGTGGTGCTGAATTTCCATCGGGATTATTAATAAAGTACTTAGTTCTATTCTATTCTACAGGTAGACATGGTAATAACCCACATAACGTCATAATAGTAAGACATGGTAACCTACATTATAATAGTAAGACATGGTAACATGAACATGAGCCAATACACACATGCAGGACTGAGCTCTCCACACACACACACACACACACACACACACACACACACACACACACACACACACACGTATAAAAACCACACACTCACACAACTGCAGGATCCCTGCCATAATAGTATCGAGTCAACAGTGTGGCGAGATCGAAAAGGACAACTCACCTTTACAGTGGAGAGATATCATTCCCATCATAGCGAGTAATTCATCCGGATAATAATAAAATAGTTCACCATAAGCGCACACCACGGTTGGCTACAGGAGGAGGGAACAGCCCTGGGTTACCATGGTGTAGGAATCAGCCCGACTGGCAGTAAGGAATTTCACAGGGGGCAGTACTTCACACAGCACTGTAGGGGGGGGGGGTGTTTGTAGTACGAGAGCGGTGCACTAGGGGGGATGTGTTAACGGGCATATTGTGAACATGTGAAACTGATATTATTACTACTGCATTATGATTCGGTTATTATTGCTCTGTGGTTCTCGTCACAATCGAATGGTTTAGAGACACCACTTTAGACACCTAGCTGTAAACACACTTTATATTTATTGGTAAATAATTTGCACTACAACCCATACCATACCTCATTATTACACCTTACTGTAAATTGTACCTCATCCCATTTCTGCATTGTATTGTATAGATAGTATATTGTATTGTAACTCATTTGCTTTTCTACTCTGCATGACTGCATTGTACATTGTATATTTGTCTACGTACTTGACTTCTATTTTATACTTACTATACTTATTTTATACTTATCTATTTTTATCTAGCACAATCTCTGGAGCAAAACAGAAAGAAGCATTTTATATATTCTGTACTTCTGTATGACAACTAATAAAGAAACTTGAAACTTGAACTTGGTTGCAGGTGGGACATTATGTGCAGGCTGACAAACAAAGTTTTACTCTCACAGCTTTTCTTTTACAATGTATTGTATACACATCTTATTTGTAATTTGTCGTTGTCATTTTACCTCCCATGACGCTGCAGACACTCAAGTTCAAGTTTCAGGTTTAGTTTTATTTGTCACATATAAAGTAGTACATGTACATTACAGTGAATGAATGAATGAATGAATGAATGAATGAATGAATGAATGAATGAATGAATGAATGAATAAATGAAAACTTTATTTAACAGATTGCAGAATGGGTACAATACAGTACGGCTCAATACATACAATTGTTAAGGGGATGCAGACCAGAGAAAGACTTTTGTCTTGTTTACATCAGGGTCCCCCATTTTCAATTCATAGTGACATTTATGACATACACAACATACATGACATCATGACATTTATGGCATAGGGACATACATGACATACAGGTATATAGTACTGTTACATTTGTGACATATATGATATGCAAATATACAGTACTGTTACCCATAGATCCTGACGGAGAGTATATACATATGATGGGGAGGAGACTGTACATTAGGAGGGGGTGGGTGGGTCGGAGAGAAATATACATACGGTGGGGAGAGAATATATACATGCGGTGGGGACGAGGAAACTGTACATTAGGAGGGGGTGGGTGGGTGGGAGAGAAATATACATACGGTGGGGAGAGAATATATACATACGGTGGGGAGGAGACTGTCTATTAGGAGGGGGTGGGGGGGTTTGGACATTTACGGTGGCCAGTTTCGAATTGCAGCCTCCCGTAGGTGCTCCTTTAGAGCGGTTTTGAATGTGGGTAGAGATTCACATTCCTTTACAGCTTTGGGTAGGGCGTTGCTTGATTGATTGATTGAAAACTTTATTAACAGATTGCAGAATGGGTACAATACAGTACAGCTCAATACACACAATTGTTAAGGGGATGCAGACCAGAGAAATACTTTCGTCTTGTTTACATCAGGGTCCCCCATTTTCAATTCATCCGGACATATATGACATACATGACATACAGATAGACAGTACTGCTACATCTATACATTTATGACATACCAGATTTGCAAATACAGTACTGTTTGTGATACAAAAAGAGTCCAGAAAAGGGAGTATATACATTTGATGTAAAAACTGTACATTGGAGGAGGTTGGGTGCATGGGGTTGTGTGGGGGGGGGGGTTGGGTAGGGAGGGGTTGGGGGGGGAATCACTGTACAACTGTACAAGCAAAACTGTACATTGGGATATTGACAACCATACTAGGTAATTTACATTGGAGGGGGTTGGGGGGGGGGGGAACACTGTACAAACAAGCAAAACTGTACATTGGAATATTGACAAAACCATACTAGGTAAATTACTGTACATTGGAGGGGGTTGGGTTAGGACATTTACAGGGGCCAGTTTCGAATTGCAGTCTCCCGTAGGTGTTCCTTGAGAGTGGTTTTGAAAGTGGGTAGTGATTCATATTCCTTTACAGCTTTGGGTAGGGCGTTCCACATTGATGTGGCATAATTGCGAAACGTGTTTAGTCCCTTGTTTGAGCCGAATCTGGGTTTAACATGATTTGTGGAGCTCCCTCTGGTGTTGTGATCGTGGTATTCACTGACCTTTGGGAAGTATTTTGACATGTACATGGGTACCTTGGTCGTGTAGTGTATCTTGTCGACCAGGCCCATTGCAAGTTGCTGTACTCTGTCGTCTACTCTAAGCCATCCTAGGTTGTCAAAGTGGGCAGGGGTGAGGTGGGTTCTAGGAGTCAGGTCAAGCAGTAGTCTGACCAGTTTGTTTTGAGATGTTTGTAATTTTGTTTTTAGCGCCTTTGAGGTGCTTTGGTACCATGAGGTGCAAGCATAGTCGTAGTACCCTTGAATGAGTGCTCCTGCCAGAGTCTTCAGCGTATTGATGTGGCATAATTGCGAAACGTGTTTAGTCCCTTAGTGAAATGCTTGTTCTGTATGAGCCTTCTGAGAATGTGCTTCATACAGTAAAGAAGTAAAAACAATAAAGTCCAAACACTATACAAATGATACAATACAATATACAAACTAAAGTACAACCTAAAGTACCAAATTAACTACAAAATGCAAACAATGAGGTACAAAATGCAAACTTTTTTCAAATGCAAAAATTAGGTATGGAGTGCAAATATTTTTGTAAGTTTCCTCTCTGTGCATTCAGTAGAAAGCTATCTGGCTACACGTTAGCCTAGCTTAGCACAATGAATGGAAGCGGACAGTGCCGGTTAGCCTAAGCATTGTCCAACTAACACCTCTCCCGAACGATAACCAGCACTGTCCGCTTCCATTCATTGTGCTAAGCTAGGCTAACGTGCAGCCAGATAGCTTTCTACTGAACGCACAGAGAGGAAACTGGTATCTATCTTCTTGTCTCTCTTTGGAGAAGACGGTAAGCTAATTTCCCCAAATGTTGGTGTGTTCCTTTAAAGGTAGAATCTGTAACGCTGTCCAACAGCGACCTATAGGCAGCTAGAATAGCCCCACTTGGGCTTGCACTTTGTTTACACGTTTGGTTTTGATCTTATGTATGTGTTGGAGTTGAATAGCCCTCTCACGGGCGACGTATCTTCCAGCTGCTCCAGAGTCTTCAGTCTTTCCTGCAGCTATAGGGAAATTAATGGACAGTTACTAGACCGCTCCTAACCTCGTCTGGTTCATGCAGCTGTGGTCCCGCAAACAAAGCCTAATACGTTTATCTCTCTGATAAGGCAGGTGATTTTGAAATGTAAGCAGCAGTTTAAAAAAAATTATAATCATTTAAAAGAGGGGGGCTTCTAAGTGGCGCAGTGGGCAAGGCGCTCGCCACTAACGCAGGATATGCTGGGTTCGAGCCCAGTTCTCTGCGTTGCTTCCGGCTTGGCTGGTCGTTCATACTAATACAATTGGCAGTATTAGGGGGTGGGAAAGCCGGTGGGTGGGGAATCGGGATCGGACGTTGTGGACAGCGACTCCTACAGGTCGGTTGGTGCGCCTGTACAGCAGAATCAGGAAGTATCGGGAGCAGCGTGAGCCTCCCACGCGTTACTCCTCGCCACTGAGAGATCGCGCTGTACAGGTGAAAAGATGCGACGGCTGCCTCCTCGTGTACCGGAGGGGACACGTGATGCAAGGCTTGGTCCACATTGCAGCCGACCAGTGGGAGGCATGGTCTAACAACGTTCGAGACAGGGGAGGGTAGAATTGGATAATACGAAATTGGAGAAAAATAGAAAATGGGGAGAAAAAGTAGATAAAAAAAATCATTTAAAAGAGGAAAAACTAGCTTCGCATTGCAGATCAGGTCACCTGACATCACCAGCGTCAGTGCATTCTCTACATCTACAACATCCAGTCATTTAGGGTTAGCAATTCGGCTTTTATTATATAAATTGGAACGTTAACAAAACATAAAATCCTTTGGTGAAACACAATTTTGCCATTAACCCCACATGCAGTGTCAAGGACAAAATACCTGGTAAAGGAAAAGGCTGTACATTTCTGCCATAGGCGGGGGGGGAAAGTGCACCAGGGCTTGTCATAATGACTTGAATGCATGATAGGTCTATGGGGATAATGGAGGGTTTGCTGTTTCCGGCCACACCTCATGGTTCTGCCATGAAAGACCTGGAGAAATTCCCAGTATAATAGTTAAAGACATGCCAAGTAGTTTATCACTATAGAGCACCATATTTACAAAAGCTTTACCACGGACCAGCAGACCAAACTGTCTCGGCGTTGCAGATCAAATATGACTCAAGATCCAGCAATATCATATTAAACGTACCACTAAAATGTTGTCAGAAACATATTTTAGGTTCAACTTTTGGTAGAAAAAGAGAAAATTGACAAGCGAACAAAGTGATGATTGAGAGGGATTGTGTGTGTAATGTGTATGAGTCTATACATTGTTTTTTTGGATAATACTACTGAGTATACCTGTAACTGAGGGGTACAATTCCCTGACTGTATTGATAAGTATGGTATCATTAAACCACTACCGCTTTATGTACTTTAACTACTGGCCATACAGTACACGATATCTAAATATGATGAACACTTTCCCACAATGAAATCGGGTCCACACAAAGGTAATAATCAAATATTTAATATATAGCAAAGGGTACATATAATAGTTACTATTACATTTATGATTTGAATGCACTTGTAAGGCAAATGAGTACTCGTAGGCAAATCAACACTGAATGTCCAATCTCTGGTTACGCAGGAAGCAAGTATACAACCTGGCTCTTAGGGAATTATAACGATGGCACACTTAATGATTATAGCTGGATATACTGTAGGGGTCCTCCCGGTTGTAAGCCGGTAAGGGGGGTAGGAGAGCCGTCGGCAGTATCCCGTCTGGTCAACGATGTCTAGGGAGACTTCACGTACAGAAGACAGTGCAGTAGAATCTTGATCCACAGATGAATACACCTTGGCTCTCTTGTAGGCTGTAGCTGTAGCTGTAGCTCCACAGTGAAGAAGAAGCGAGGCGACCTCAGTCTGGTCTGAGCGCCGTCTCACCTTGACTCCTCTCGGGGTAAATCCAACACTCACCGGTGTTGGCGATTATCCGCTCCACAAATCAAAGTACCAAAGCAAATATATTCCATGCCGCATAGGGCTCAGCAGTCGTCGGGTAGGTAATCCAATGTACAGGTCCACTCGGTCCTCGCCTAGAACTCCTCGGATGAAAGCACCACGTGTGGTCTGCCCAACCTGGTTAAGACTCTAGATAACGCGAGGAAGCGACGGGGATGCTGCTCACTTTAGAACTCTAACCGCACGATGCACCATACATAATAGACTATTATTACTTAATAGAAATACGGTGCCAAACTCTGACAATTCAGCTATTAATTCGCACGAGGTCTCAATGCTATTCTAAGGCCAAACAGGCCATACTTCACCGCACGCGGTATCGTGGGGTGAGGCTTCACGTTCTGTTACTTAGTTGGGTAGAAGGGTAAAAGACTAAGGGATAAGAGGAGTTCTACATTTACTTGCGCCATATTTATATGCGCGGTGAACAAATAGTGCCACTCTCTTTTCGGTAGCCGTATTCCTGCGCAGAGCCGGGGCTAGTAGGGACATGTTTCGTCGGTACCATTGAACTTGGCTCCAAGGGGCTTGTCTCCTGGCGCCAGTTCCTTGTCCAATAAGAGAATGAACTATTATGGGCTATAGTAGAATAAAGGGATATTCCGTGTATATGTACAAGGAATATACAAGGGATATCAAACGATATACAAATACTATTCAATATATATCCATAAATAAATATATATATTCGGTTTAATCTGATCCTTCACAACAGCCGCCCCCTAATTAGTCCCACCTAATTAGCTAAGCAGAGACAGATTAACCGCACTGTCCACTACTCAATGTCCGCTGTAAGGTCAGTCAACTCACAAAGTCATAGGGTCATGGTCATCATCGATAGTATCGGGGAGCCTTGGCAGTTCTATTAGCCTCGCCACGGGTCGGGTGTAGGTCCGCCCTTGGACGAGCACTTCAGCTGCTCGGACCTTTCCATCGGCACCGGTGATCACTTTGCTTACGCGGCCAGCCGGCCACATAGCTCGGGGTAGTGACTGGTCGATAATCATGACGACTGTTCCTTCTGTCAAATTGTCTCTCTCTTTTACCCACTTCTGGCGGGTCTGTAGAGACGGTAGGTAGTGGAGTAGGAAGCTGTTCCAAAACTTGTCAGCCAGTACTTGACTGTACCTCCACATTCTTCGGCCGTTCGCTTCTTCAGGCCTGTACATTGTCTGAGGTAGCGCGGGGTCCAGCCGCCCCATCAAGAGTGTGTTGGGGGTGACTGGGTCGACATCTGCTACATCACTTGAGACGTAACCGAGGGGCTTTGAGTTCAATACTCCCTCGATCTCCGTGAGGACTGTCATTAGGACTTCTTCCGCCACGGTCTGGGCCCCAAGCACGGCGTACAGGGCTGTCTTTATGGAACGTACTTCTCGTTCCCAGGTTCCACCGAAGTGAGGTGCGTTCGGGGGATTAAACTGGAAGTCAATCTGGGATGGAGCGAGGTGGGTCTTAAGTTCTGGGCCCATAGCTTGGAAGCTCTCTCTCAGCTCTCTTTCTCCGCCTTTGAAGTTTGTCCCGTGATCAGACAACAATGTAGACGGTTTTCCTTTCCGTGATGTGAATCTTCGGAAGGCCATAAGGAATGAGTCTGTGCTCATGGTTGGAAGGAGTTCGATATGTATCGCTCTGGTGGTCATGCATTTGAATACAATACCCCACCGCTTCTCGGTTCCTCTTCCTTTCTTTATATACAGCGGGCCGAAACAGTCCATACCGGTGGAGTGAAAAGGCTTGTCGCCGAGTCGGAGGCGACAGGGAGGTAGGTCAGCCATCCGGGGTATACTGGGCTGGGCTCGCCACTTACGACAGTCTAGACAGGTTCGCTGGAAGCGCCGCACTGCTTCTCTCCCTTGCAGTATCCAATAACGACGTCTGATCTCCGCGAAGACTCTCTCTGCCCCTGCGTGGTGCACATCCTCGTCGTATTTCTTTATAATCAGCTCTGTGACCTTGTGTCGGCTGTTCAGGACTATCGGGTACTTGACGTCATCCGGTAAGTCTGGGGCTCTCCGCAGACGACCACCCACTCTGATGAGATTATGGGCGTCGCTCTCGGGGGCTAGGTGGAGCAGTCTGCTGTCTGATGGGACGGGCTTTGCTCCCTGTAGACAGGCTAGCTCATCGGGGAACGAGTCTCTCTGGGCTCGTTGTAGTAGAAGAAGTTCTGCTTCTTCGTAGTCAGCTGCTGAAATGTCAGTTGTGGGCTGAACCTCTGGGTGGTGCCACAGAAATGTCTTTAGCTGCGCACTCTGTAGGGTGAGGCAATCGTCTAGATCGGGGTCTGTGGGGACGAGTGTGTGTGTCAACCCACAGAACATAGGTTTCTTGTTCTCTGCCTCCTCTTTACTCGCCTCCCGTGGGGTGGGTGTAGGCCACTCTTCTTCGGGGAGCTTGAGAAACTCTGGTCCGTCACTGTAGAGGTTGTGACAGGTGAGGTCATCCAGGGACATTCCCCGGGTGATGACGTCAGCTGGGTTGTGTTTGGTGTCCACATACCTCCAGCTCGCTACTTCTGTTAACTCTTGAATCTCGGTGACTCTGACTCCCACGAAGACCTTGTATCTGCACGAATCAGACCGGATCCATGTGAGTACGGTCGTGGAGTCTGACCACAAGATTGTTCTTTGCACCGGGATGGTGAGTTCACGTTGGATTAACGTGGCGAGCTGCGCTCCTGCTAGGGCTGCGCAGAGCTCTAGACGCGGGATAGATTGTTGCTTTCGTGGGGCTATTCTTGAGCGAGCCAGGATGAAAGCAGTATGTATTTCTCCTCCCTCCTCTCGGGCACGCAAGTAGGCCACCGAACCGTAGGCTACTTCGGAGGCGTCGCTGAATACGTGCAGGTCGATCTTGCATGTCTCTGGCCTCACTGTGGGTGGGAAGTAGCTGCGGCGTATATTAACACCTGGGAGTGAGCGGAGTTCCGTCTCCCACTCTCTCCATGTGGATGCAAGGTGTTCGGGTATGGGATCGTCCCAGCCCTGGTCCTTGTCCCATAGCGCTCTTACAATCATCTTTGCCCTGGTGGTGTAAGGTAGAATACATCCCAACGGGTCATATTGTCTGGCGAGTGTTCTGTATACACTCCGTCTGGTGGTCGGTATTGCCGTCGACCTTCCCTGCTCCTTGGTCAGGGGTTTGTGTCTATAATGGAGCGAGTCTGTTTTGAAGCGCCAGACTAGTCCTAGTGTCATTTCTTGGGCTTCTCCTGGGATGGTCGCCATCCAGGTGTCGCTGCTCGCTGCCTTGTCCTCGGGGGAGAGGCTGCGCAGTACTTGCGGGTCGCTGCTGGCCCACTGCCTGAGATCAAAGCCGCCTTTGATCAGGGAGGCGCGGAGCTTGAGTAGGAGAGCCTCGGCTTCTTCTGGCGTCGAGACGCTTTGTAAACAGTTGTCCACGTAGAAACTATTTGTCACACTTTGTTGGACCTCTTCATCTGCTGCTGCGTCCTCTGCGACGTGTTTTTGTAGTGCAAACGTAGCACAGCATGGGCTGCATGTGGTTCCGAAAGGGAGGACTTACCATTGATAGATGGCTGGGTGCTCATCTCCGATCCTCTCTCTCCATAGGAACCGCAGCAGGGGCTTGTCCTCCTCCACTAGCCTCACCTGCAGGAACATCCCTTTGATGTCGCCGCTGATAGCCACCTTGTCCTGGCGGAAGCGTAGTAGCACGCCTAGTAGGGAGGGGCCGAGTGTTGGGCCGGCCAAGAGTTCTTTATTCAGATTTTGTGATCCGATCTGGTAGCTGCAGTTAAACACAATGCGATCCTTGCCGTTGTGGTGGACCTTGTGGTGCGGCACGTACCATGATTCGGTCGTCTGATCGGCCTCTTTAATGTCAATTTTCTTTATGTGTCCCGCTGTGATTCGTTTGTTAATCTCGGCGCGGTACACAGCTTCTTGAGCGGGGTCTTTGGCTAGGCGCCGCTCTGTGTTCAATAGATACCGCTCCGTCGCCTCTTTTGTGGCGTGAAAGGTGGGCATTCCCTCTCGCCTCAGGAGTGGAGTTGCGTATCTCATCACTCCGTTGACGTTGACTCTTTGTCCCGTGCTCGAGGAGGGCTATAGCGTAGATATCTTCCTTAGAGCGAATGTCTTTCTTTTCGTTCTTAAAGGGCATTGTCTCTAGTGTCCATAGCCTCTCGACATGCTGCAGGAGTGTGGTGTCTCCTTCTGTCGCTCTGGAGTGGAGGCAGCTAGTGGCTGCTGTTCGGTTAAGAGACTTGGCGAGGGGGCCTTGTAATGTCCATCCTAGGCGGGTCTCGACTGCTGCAGGGCAACCTCGGGGTCCTGTATGGACCCGGTCTATCGGGACTATGAGGTCTGCATGGTCGGAGCCTATCAGCAGGGTCGGGGTGGCACCGTCTATGAGCGGGATAGGGAGTTGACGCAGGTGCACATATTTATCCATCAGCTTGGCGATGGGGTAGGTGTACTGCGATAGTCCTATTTCTTGGCTGGTGAAAGCATTAGTAATCCTATACCGTCTCTCGGGCTGCCCGCTTGCTGCGATAGTGAAGGATACATTCTCGCCCTTTATCGTCTTTAGATCTCTTCTTATTGTCCGAATCGTCATCTGGTTCTCGCTCCCCCGCAGCCCCAGCTGGGCCGCAGCGGACGCGAGGAGAAGGGTCTTCTCTGACCCGTCATCAAGGACGGCGTAAGTGTCCATGACCTTATCTTGGTAACTCAGTGTTACACGGACCACCTTTAAGAGCACCTGGGCGCCGCTGCTGCTAGCGGGGTCAATGTACATAACACTTGCCTTTGTGCTGCTGGATGGTGCAGGCTTTCTTTTGTTACTGTCGTGTAGGACATCTAGGTGGGCTCCGTCACACCTGCTACACCTCTTCTTGAGGCGGCACTCGGCTGCCATGTGACTGCGCGCACATCGGTAACAGCGCCTGTTGGACTTTATCCAGTGACTCACTTCTTCAGCGGTCATCTTCTTGAACTGGTCACATTGTGACAACCAGTGTTCCTTCTCGCAGTACGGGCACACCATCTTCCACTTCTCTTTCATCGAGGGGGTACTGTGGTTCTTGCTGCTCGGTACTGATTCTGATTGGTGCATGACAGTCACCGATCTTCGGCCATCGTTTACTCTCCTAGGTCCCTCTCTGGAGCTGGGTGTGCTCCGCACGAACGTATCCAGCCGTAGGCTGCTGACTTCTCTCGCCAGGAAGTCGGCTAGGTCTAGGAGGGATGGCTCGGGACCGTTAGGATCACGGTGGTCTCTTTGCCGCCTGAAGCGCTCCTGTCGGGCGGGCGGCAGCTTCTCTAAAATCCTCTCGACGTTTGAGTTTGCGTATAGTTCGTGCATACCCTTTTCTCGTTGCGCCCCCAGCATCCCTACCAGGGATTGTACTTTGATAGACAGGTCGTCTAGTGAGCGATTGTCTGTTGCTGGGGGTAGGCG
Source organism: Notolepis coatsorum (assembly GCF_963971535.1). Lineage (NCBI taxonomy): Eukaryota > Metazoa > Chordata > Actinopteri > Aulopiformes > Paralepididae > Notolepis > Notolepis coatsorum. The sequence continues at coordinate 74,941 of NW_028170126.1, forward strand.
GTCAATATGCCTTATCTCTTGTATTACGTAATCCCATATACGTCCATATCTTTGGTCTAGTGCTGCTAGAGCCGCTGTGTATGGGGTAGTAGAGGTGGCATAGGCCAGTGCTATGTTGTGCGCTCTGGGCACTTTCAGGTGCTTCAATAGGATCGCATACTTGTGGCGTTCATCAGCTACATCCACCATCATTGTCTCTAAGCACATCCGTAGCTCCGTGTACTGTGCTCGGTTCTCATGGGTGAAGTCTGGAAACGTCGGTGTGCCAATGTATGACGCCGTGGATGGCTGGCACATCGGTGAGCGTTGGAAGAGAGGCCTCCTGGGCGAGTCTCCTCTTACGCCTCTCGGTGGGCTGGTACTGGCAGGGTACCATGGCCCGCTGGTCCAGGTGCTATTCCTCGGGACTGGTCGTGCGTCATGCTCACCCGTGAATCTAGTCGGGGGTCTGTAGCGCAGAGCCGCAGGGGTATAGCCTGGGCTGTACTGGACCTCCTGGTCCTGTGGAGTAATGTGCTGCTGTCGGGCTTGACTCTCCTCTTCTCCCTCTTCTTCCTCTGCCAGGTCTTCTAGATCCTGTAGTCGTCTATTTAGCCTCTCCGCGGTGTCCGCTGTTCCTTCCTTGTAGCTGGGTCTCACTTGGACCGGTCGGGGAAGGAGTTCGGAGGGGGGTGTGGGCTCTCTCTGGCGGTCGGGCTCAGGGTCGCTTAATCGGTTAGGGGAGGGTGCCCTCGACCCGTGTCTTGACGAGGCCCTGGAACCCCTTGTGGAGGGAGGGGGTGTTGCCCTGGTGATCAGCTGCTCCATTAGCTGCGCTTGTAGTCTGTCACGCTCGGCTTGTAGTCTGTCGCGCTCGCCTTGTAGTCTGTCGCGCTCGGCTTCGCGCTTGGTGAGATCTGCTTCTCTTTGGGCACCGGCAGCGGCACGCTGGGTGTCGGCCCGGTCTCTTGCCATATTCTCTTCCGTCTGAAGGCGTCTCAGCTCCAGACGTATGTGCTCTTCTTCGCTCCGTTGCTGTGTTTGGAGTCGATCGCGTTCACCCTGAAGTCGATCGCGTTCACCCTGAAGTCGATCGCGTTCGGTAGAGGCTGCCAGGGTGGCGAGGAACGCCTGTGACAGCATCCTCTCCGCCTCGCTGGGGGAAGACGCTTGTTGAGGTGAGCCGCTCCTGGCAGTACCCGTTGGGGATGCGTTCCCCTGCGGGGAGTCCTGGAGTTCTATCTCCTCGGCGCTCTCCTCATCTTGTTCCGTGCAGAGTTCCATCTCTGAAGGGTTGTCTTCCTCCCGGAGCTCTTGGGGGACTACTTCTTCGGTCTTGGCGGGGGGTAAAGTCGTGTCAGTTCCCTCTTGGTCCCCACCGTGAGCTTGGTCAGTTACATTAGAACCCACTAGGGCCTCTGTGGTCGGGGTATCCTGGTTGATAGGGTCGGACATAATTTAACTTTCTACTTTTACCGCGTTTACCGTTTGTAGAAGGCTAGGTAGTATACTGGCAGCGTAATCCTCTAAGTACTGAGGTGGCTGTCGTCTACGCTGCGGGCGTTCTACTTTAGGAGGACCGTTTCGTGGAGTGTTCATCATAGGCCATTTCAATATTAATACCACTATATTAATATTACGCTAATTACCCTCCGGCTCGAAGGACCAATTGTAACTGAGGGGTACAATTCCCTGACTGTATCGATAAGTATGGTATCATTAAACCACTACCGCTTTATGTACTTTAACTACTGGCCATACAGTACACGATATCTAAATATGATGAACACTTTCCCACAATGAAATCGGGTCCACACAAAGGTAAAAATCAAATATTTAATATATAGCAAAGGGTACATATAATAGTTACTATTACATTTATGATTTGAATGCACTTGTAAGGCAAATGAGTACTCGTAGGCAAATCAACACTGAATGTCCAATCTCTGGTTACGCAGGAAGCAAGTATACAACCTGGCTCTTAGGGAATTATAACGATGGCACACTTAATGATTATAGCTGGATATACTGTAGGGGTCCTCCCGGTTGTAAGCCGGTAAGGGGGGTAGGAGAGCCGTCGGCAGTATCCCGTCTGGTCAACGATGTCTAGGGAGACTTCACGTACAGAAGACAGTGCAGTAGAATCTTGATCCACAGATGAATACACCTTGGCTCTCTTGTAGGCTGTAGCTGTAGCTGTAGCTCCACAGTGAAGAAGAAGCGAGGCGACCTCAGTCTGGTCTGAGCGCCGTCTCACCTTGACTCCTCTCGGGGTAAATCCAACACTCACCGGTGTTGGCGATTATCCGCTCCACAAATCAAAGTACCAAAGCAAATATATTCCATGCCGCATAGGGCTCAGCAGTCGTCGGGTAGGTAATCCAATGTACAGGTCCACTCGGTCCTCGCCTAGAACTCCTCGGATGAAAGCACCACGTGTGGTCTGCCCAACCTGGTTAAGACTCTAGATAACGCGAGGAAGCGACGGGGATGCTGCTCACTTTAGAACTCTAACCGCACGATGCACCATACATAATAGACTATTATTACTTAATAGAAATACGGTGCCAAACTCTGACAATTCAGCTATTAATTCGCACGAGGTCTCAATGCTATTCTAAGGCCAAACAGGCCATACTTCACCGCACGCGGTATCGTGGGGTGAGGCTTCACGTTCTGTTACTTAGTTGGGTAGAAGGGTAAAGCTCAGTAGAAAGCTATCTGGCTGCAGATATAGAAAAATTATATACAAATGTAATATTATAATGATTCTATAATTTATTTTTTGTTGTGTTATATTAATATATATATATTTTTTTTTATTACAACACGTTAGCCTATAGCAGGGGTGGCCAACCCGCGGCTCGCGAGCCGCATGCGGCTCTTTTCCCGTCAATGTGCGGCTCTTCCATCCATAAAAAAAAATAAAAAAAATAATTTTTTTTTTTTTTTTTTTTTTTTTACTTTTTTTTTTTTTTTTACTTTTTTTTTTTTATGTCACTCATTCCATAAGGACGTAGAATAAACATTTACAATTTTTTTTTAAATGGTCCATTTGCATGTTCTTGGTATCTGAATCTAGGGACATATGGATCAGTGTCAGAAATAGTGTGTCTGTTACTAGGCTTGAGTAAATTGTAATGAACCAAAGGAGAATATCAATTCTATTTAAAAAAAATATATATCTTTGACTGTAAATAACACCATGCTAAAATTGACCAGACCTGAAAAATCTAAGCAAATGAATAAAGGGAAGATGATTAAACAGAAGGTTTTGTAGATACAGTACTGAATTCTGCCATCTTTTTTATAATGTAAATTTCTCCACCATTTTTCATCATATTGCAACACCGTTTTTTGCAAGACGTTCACAGAAAGGTAGAGAAACTAACTGCGTTCTGTTTTATGGCAATAACGTTCAGGTTTGTGGGAGATAATCCCAAAAAATAAGAGAAATTAAAAAGTAAATCCAGAAGTCAGATGATTGACAGGGGCTGGTGTGAGCTGGGTAGGGTAGTTTTTCGAAATTTGAAAGCCCTGAGTCTCTTCCTTCAAAAGACTACACTCACTTTTGGCTGTGCCACTTCCTCCTGTCAATATGCGCCGGTTTCCGACTCAATGCCCTGAGATTGCTATAATCTTATATTTCACTAATAACAGTTAAAATAATTGGTAAACAAACATAATGCTGAAAATATACACTTTTACTGTATATCTCGGGCTTAAGAGGTTAACGCTGTGAGGCCCAAATTAAAAAGAAATTAGCAACTTCAGAGGCCAGAGGGTGGGACATATAAACACGTTTACTATCAAATAGCATTGTGAGGCTGAACAACAGGACCAATTGACTATACATGTGCTTAAAGGGGAACTATCTTATAAATGGCTTTTTTCAGTGTTTACCATTGTTTCTTAGCTATGTGGACTTATATTAATAGGATATATGTCTCTAATTCTCATATTGGCGAATTCTTCCAATTCTCCTCTCACAATATTCACCCTCACTGAACTGAGTCATCTGAAAATGTGCATATCTGTGATGTCAGAGATTTCTCAGCTGCATAATAATGTGGCAGTTGATGTGGCAGTTGGCACCAGGCCACACAGTGGTTGGAGCCCAGCCTCAAAACGGCTTAAGATCTTGAGGTAGAAAAATGCGGTTTTTAGTACTTGATTAGAAATACAAAACAATGCATTTAAAAAAAAAAAAAAACCTAGGTGTTCCATAGACTCACAGGAATTGTGTAAAAGTGCCCAAATAGTGAAAGAAATAGTAAATAGTAGTATAATAGTTAATAGTTCCCCTTTAAAACATTTTAAATATTTTTTTAAATGGCTAAAAGTGATTTTGTAATTTTGCAACCGTGGGTCTCACAGGGTACTTTTAACCCTGTGAGGCCCAAATAAAAAAGACATTAGCAACTTCAGAGGCCAGAGGGTGAGACCTATAAACACATGAAGGGTGCCGTGACTGAAAAAAAAGGTTGAGAAACGCTGGTATATGGTGTGGCTCTTTGTGGTACCACAGTAATTTTTTTGTGGCTCTTAGTCTCTGACTGGTTGGCCACCCCTGGCCTATAGCTTAGCACAATGAATGGAAGCGAACAGTGCCGGTTAGCCTATAGGCATTGTCCAACTAACACCTCTCCCGAAGGCTAACCGGCACTGTCCGCTTTCATTCATTGTGCTAAGCTAGGCTAACGTGTTGTAATAAAAAAAATATATATATTAATATAACACAACAAAAAATAAATTATAGAATCATTATAATATTACATTTGTATATAATTTTTCTATATAATATCTGCATTGTAATACCACTATTGTTTCTGAACTAAAATTTGCCCTGGTCCTTCTATCATGATGACCATATTTCAAAGCTGAAATTGATTAGATTAAAATGTTAGATTAGATTAAAATGTATTGTCATTATACAGCACAAGTACAGTATAACAAAAAAATAAGTTTGGCATCCAACCAGAGTGCAAATGTAGCAGTAAAGTGCAACAGCAATATACAATGTACAGGTGGTTAAACTGGGTACAACATATACAAATTTGTACTACTGAGTGTATTGCTAATCAGATGTATGTACAGAGTTGTATTATATAAATAGAGACAGTATGACTACTACTGGCCAAAAGTGTAACTAGTAAGAGTAGGATATGTACAGATATAGATATAGTAAAGGACTATGTGCATGTAAATACAGACAGGTGAGGATAGGTATATATGCAATGGGAATAAATAAATATATATATATTAACTCATTCAGGGCCGAGGCCTTTCCTCATCCTGTTCTAGCTAGGCCAGGTTTCCATTACATATTTTCACTGTGCGTCACCTTGTTTGTAGAGCTATATCTATATTCTATATTATAGCTATGGATACAATACTATGGTCATTTGACAGTAACTATCTTCTGTCCAAGATGCAAAAAAGAATAAATTTTTTCATGAATACGTTTGCGCGGTATGCCGTGGTGAATATAAGTATAATTTCGGAATGATCCGGGCTAATTCCTGGGAGGCCGGCTACAGGGCGCAACATGAATTCTACTAAAAGCATTGGCGTTTCGTCCCTGGACACGCTACTATTTCCAAATCAAATGTATATAATAGGTATTATGTTTCATCATGAATGCATGAAAGGGGGTGGGGTTGCTGATGCTTTGATTGCCAGTAACGGCATTCGTTATTACCACAACACGCCGATTAGCTGGATCGGTATGAAAACATTGTTGGATCAAGCTGAGATTGACGTCAGATAGTCCTTACCTGTGGTCAGGGGTATTCCAAAAAGAATATTCCAATTGTTTGATCGCCATCTGGTCCATCTGATGTCCATCTTGTCCACGACATAATCCAGCACAACACACCCATCGATTGTCCCGAAAACTATTCAATGCGATCGAGTGAAGCCCTAGGCTTCCCTGTACTAAAAAACTGCAGCCCGGAGCAGTTTAAACGTAACACCCGGTCTGGAACAGGGTTTACTGCACTCTCGATACTGCCTACTAGCAGGATCTGGCCGGTACTGCACCCTCGGTGTCCCAGTATGCCTTTTAACGGCAACATATGGGTCCGTGACATTGAATAGAATATTAAAATAAAAAAAAGCTAAAACTATCCAAAAACGTATATACGTTTATGGCCCGTAACACATTCGGGGCCATTGGGCTTAGTCTAATTAATGGCAAGAGGACCGGGGAATGTAAACAAACGTGTGGCTTTTTGTAGAGCTAAATCTATACTTTATAGTATTGCTATCTGTCCATTGTCAATTGAGTCACTAAACCGTCCCTTCAAAATGGCGTAAAGAAAAAAAAATGCATCAATAGGTTCTCATTTTATAGCGCCGTGAATATAAGCTTTATAGCGGATTTGGTCTAGTATATTTCCTGGAAGCCGAGATACAGGGCTAATAGCTGCTAACGTTATATCCAATGGCATTTCCGTTTTACAGATGCTACAGAAATAACTCAAACTGCATATGATCGGGACTGTCCCAAAGCATGTATGCATGAAAGGGGGGGGGGGGGGGGGGGAGGCGGGGGACGTTGTTTATTATTATTGATTACCAATAACCGTGTTCGTCTAACTAGCCACATAGGCCGATCGCCTGGATGGCTATCAGAACGGTGTCCGATCGGGCTGTAATTTACGTGAAGGGGATCTTACCGTGGTCGGGGCTGATCCCCCCGAGCATTTCCCCGTTATCAATCGCCATCTGGTAGATCGATATGTCTATTGGCTGATGATAAATCCCCTTATTGCATGGTGAAATCTGCGATTCGAAACGTAATCCAAGCTACATGATGCACATCCAGAATCCTGCTACTGGAATCTCAGTTGAAAGGGAAAAAAAGAAACTGATCCCTTCAGCCACAGGGCACACTGCAGTGGCGCGATGGCACCCCTAAGAGGATCTGGCCGGTATTGCACCTTGTCGAATTCATAGAGTAGGGAAAATCTGCAGTGCCGCTCGGCGACCTTGAATAGGTTATTAAAATGGAATAAAAGCAATAACGACTTCCCACGGATTTATCCGTGCTTCTGTCCACAACGCATGGATTCGAAACACGGATAAATACGTGGCCCGTCCCGAATGTGTTAACCGTTGGCGCCCAATAACGTATATAAACGGTGTTGGCCGTGAAAGAGTTAAGGCTGTCAATCTATTAAAATATTTAATCTGATTAATCGCACAATTGTCCATAGTTAATCGTGATTAATCGCAAATTAATCGCATAATTAATCTACCTTAAGCGGATATTTCTCAAGTTTTAATACTCTTATCAACATGAGAGTCAACAAATGCTTGCTTTATGCAGCCATTTAACACAAAAGGATGACCCTCAAGCATTGAAAATGTGCATAAAATTCAAAACAGAGTGATGCACAAAATAACTTAAAAGAAAATAATAATTTAAAACAATGAATAAAGTGTGCATGAAATAATAGGGGAAGGAAACTTGGGAACTTGTTACATTCACCCACACAAGGGCTGAGGACTCACACCACCCCCCCCCCCCCCCTCTCACACACACACTCTCCCAGCTCTCTTTCTCTCTTGCCCCTTCCTCATCTCTCTCACCCCCCCCCCCCCCCCCTCTCTCCTCTCTCTATCTCACACACACACACACACACACACACACGCACGCACACACACACACACACACACACACACACGCACGCACGCACACACACACACACACACACACACACACACACACACACACACACACACACACACACACACACACACACACACACACACACACACACACACACACACACACACACAAACACACACACACACACACACACACACACACACACTTTGAGTAAGAAACAAACATAGTATCAATGAGAGTATCAATAATACACCTGAGGGAAGTCTAGTAAAAAAAAGAAAGTAAAAAAAAAAATTATATATATATCTTTTTTAAACGTTAAACTTGCATTAAAAAAATTGTGGCGTCAAAAGAATTGTGCGTTAACACGTTAATAACGTGTTAACTTGACAGCCTTAATATATATAGATATATATACAGTAGATATGGTATATACAGCATTATAGTACATACACATTGAGTGTATTCACCTTTCAAATTTAAGAATGGCCATTCATTTTCACCTAGTTCTAACAATCTTTATTGAACTGTACATATATTAGATTAGATTAGATTCAAATGCATTGTCATCGTACAGGTACAGCACAAGTAAAGTACAACGAAAAGAAGTTAGCATCTAACCAGAGTGCAAGGTACCATTAAAGTGCATTAATACACAGTATAACAAGTGATTATAGGGAATATATATAACGAAGCTACTGGGTAAATATGCTAATCTGACATATGTACAGTATTAATATGTACAGCGCTACAAGTATAAATACACCATAGTAGTAAGCCATGGTAGCCGGTGGTAGAGTATAGGTATGGATCACCGTCACCATGGTACCGAGGTCAGCAAGATGACAGCTGAGGGGAAGAAGCTGTTCCTGAGTCTGCTTGAGAGATTCCTATAGACATTGAATCTCTCTCTCTCTCTCTCTCTCTCTCTCTCTCTCTCTCTCTCTCTCTCTCTCTCTCTCTCTCTCTCTCTCTCTCTCTCTCTCTCTCCTCTCTCTCTCTCTCTCTCTCCCCTCTCTCTCCCTCTCTCTCTCTCTCTCTCGTTATAGGTCCTATGGCCTATAATGTTAGATGCCTTTTCATTATCATCCCACACTTTCAACATCATTCCTGCTCCGTCTGTTTTCTTTCTCTCCATCCCTGTGCTCTTTGCATCTCTCTGCTCATCCCTTTGTTCTTCTACAAGCAGCGGTTTATCCCAGTGGGACTCGGGAGTGTTAAAGCCCCAGTCCGTAATTTTTGGGGTTTAGACCATACAGGTGTTAGATGTCAGATGTGGGGTATATTTACATACATTCTTGGAAGAGTTTTGTTCGTAGGTGGAAAAATAAGCTTTTTGGAACCTTCCTAACTTAACGCGAGTCGGAATATAGCCCCTTCGTTCTTGGTGGTGGCGGGGCTGTCCATT
>NW_028170125.1:0-25735 GCF_963971535.1 Notolepis coatsorum
ACACACACACACACACACACACACCTATACGGGTTTATGCTACATCGGGGGGACCAATGACTGTATACAGCCTGATGGGATCCAGCCTTTCTAAAGGGTCTAGAGACATGATTTTAACTGCTAAAATCATTATATTTTTTTGTTAACACAAAAACCACTTGACATTTTCAAAACTCTCCAAAAAAAAAAAAAATCTGATATCTACGGGTTTATACTACATCATGGGGACCACATGACTGTATACAGCCTGATGGGATCCAGCCTTTCTAAAGGGTCTAGAGACATGATTTTAACTGCTAAAATCATTTGAATTTTTTGTTAACACAAAAACCACTTGACATTTTCCCAACTCTCAAAAAATAATAATAACTGAAATCACTCCCCCCATGGGGACCGGTCCCCATGAGGGGAGGATTTCAGTGTATTGATTGATTGATTGAAAACTTTATTAACAGATTGCAGAATGGGTACAGTACAGTACAGCTCAATACATACAATTGTTAAGGGGATGCAGACCAGAGAAAGACTTTCGTCTTGTTTACATCAGGGTCCCCCATTTTCAATTCATCATAACATATATGAGCCATGTCACTTCAATGAGGTGGGATGGCTCCCTGTGGAGCAGAGGGTCTCCTTTCTGAAACTGGGACATATGTATAAAATGTTAAATGGATCTGCCCCCAGATATTTATGCTCTCGCATTGTCCTGCGTGGCCAGGTCCACGACGGTCTGGACAGCTCTCAGTTTATGAGCCTAGAAAGGGTTCCTATTCACAGAATGGCTTTCTGTCTACAGCCTGCCGGCTGTGGAACTCTCTGCCCAGGGCCATCCAAAACTCCCCCACTATTGCTGTCTTCAAGAGGGGTGTGAAGCGACATCTGCAACAATACAGTAGGTTGCAGATGGTGCTTGGCCACCACTCTTGAAGAACAGGAACATGACATGCTGTAATGAGGCTCTTTCAGAAAATTGTGTTGTCTATTTTATCTTCTTAACTCTTTCTTTGTGATTTATTGTATTCTTCTTGGGACCATGTTGGAAACAAGTCGACAGACTTTCACATGTTATCCTTGTACCCCTTGTTTTTATACTATTGTATAAATTGTACGTACTAAATAAAAATCAAATCAAATCATGACATACATGACATACAGATAGACAGTATGTTCATTGGCTTCATTGGCATACTATCAACATCACTGTTAGGCACTTCACAGAACAAAAAAGCAATACTTGCTTGCCTTTTCAACATTAAACATTAAAGATGTTCTCTCAGCACAATGGTGACCTTTATACCATACAATCAATTAAAAAAAATGGTACACCTATACCTCTTGTACAAAAAAGGAGGCACAAATTGAGTTCATATTGTCAAAGCTTTTTTCAAACAGCTGTTGCATTTTATTTTAAATATATGTCCTGTGACAAATGCTTTTTTAACTTTGGGACACAAAAACAGGGTACTGTTGTATGTATTTAATGGTTTCTTTACTTTTATTGAGCAGCACAGGATGGACCCAAGTGTGGTGTTAAACCAAGAATCAACTTTATTCAAGGCGACTAGATGTGCAAAACAGACAATGGGTCTCATTCTCCAACGGACTTAAGACAGAAAATGTGCTCTTAGGGCCATTTAAGACATTCGATTTTGGGATTCCCCAACCGTGTTAAACATGCAATATATCCCATTGGGACAGACATTTGTAATTTTATATAGCTATAACCTGCATTCTTTCAAATGTATAATAAATCAATAAAACAGATATTTAACACAGTTGGGGAATCCCAAAATCTAAGATGTGTTAAATGGGCAAAACTCCCACAGTAGAGAATGTGCTCACCTACGGACTACTGGTGTGGTTCTCCAGCAGTTCTGGTTTATTTTCTTGAGCAGCACAGGATGGAAGCAGAGGATGGACCCAAGTGGTGGGGGAATCCACAAAGACAACCGATTGTAACGGGTACACTACCTGTTACCCTCTATGTAACATTATTTTAAATTTGGCCAAACAGCACAAACTTTACATTTGTCCTCGCCAAATGCATTAATGTAACATTGTATTAAACAAGCCTACTCACCAACTGGTGTAGGACGGTGCATAGAAACTCTGAGGCTCAGAAGAGCAGGAGAAACAATTTTTTTTTTTTAAACATGCAGTGTAACAGTTACAATTATTTACAGTTTTTCTGTTTTACTTACAGACAAGGTGAACACCTTTCAAAGTAAAACAGGAAACCGTTCAAACAAATGCAAGGAGCAAATATCTGCAGACTATATGGTCTCATTCTCCAACGGACTTAAGACAAAACATTTGCTCTTAGGGCCATTTAAGACATCTTAGATTTTGGGATTCCCCAACCGTGTTAAACATGCAATATATCCCATTGGGACAGACATTTGTAATTTTATATAGCTATACCTGCATTCTTTCAAATGTATAATAAATCAATAAAACAGATATTTAACACAGTTGGGGAATCCCAAAATCTAAGATGTGTTAAATGGGCAAAACTCCCACAGTAGAGAATGTGCTCACCTACGGACTACTGGTGTGGTTCTCCAGCAGTTCTGGTTTATTTTCTTGAGCAGCACAGGATGGAAGCAGAGGATGGACCCAAGTGGTGGGGGAATCCAAAGAGACAACCGATTGTAACGGGTACACTACCTGTTACCCTCTATGTAACATTATTTTAAATTTGGCCAAACAGCACAAACTTTACATTTGTCCTCGCCAAATGCATTAATGTAACATTGTATTAAACAAGCCTACTCACCAACTGGTGTAGGACGGTGCATAGAAACTCTGAGGCTCAGAAGAGCAGGAGAAACAATTTTTTTTTTTTCTTTTTTTTTTTACATGCAGTGTAACAGTTACAATTATTTACAGTTTTTCTGTTTTACTTACAGACAAGGTGAACACCTTTCAAAGTAAAACAGGAAACCGTTCAAACAAATGCAAGGAGCAAATATCTGTATTTGTTCAGTAAATTCTCCTTGCACCTTCACGTTGAAGGGCAGTGATCCTATTTTTTATGTAAAACTTCACCGCTGTCCAGCTTCTTTCTATCAGTGCTTCTGGAGAAGCTGTAATGCAAGCAATGCAGTCCAACTTTCCTGGTACTTTACCAGATTTGATAAATGTCATTAGTGTATTTTCAACAGCTTTGACCTCCGCATGAGTCCAATACCTCTTCTTTGTGGTTTCTAGTGAAAGAAAGAAAAGACGATCAGGCATACAGACAAGTGACATAAAACATTATTGAGGGACCAATGAGCTTCACCAGGTCAAACATACATTTTTAAAACAGCATCAATTGTATGACTGATTTGGTAGCCAACCTGATATGTATTCAACATTAACTGGAGATTTAAAGAATTAAAAGCTAAAGTAATAATAATAATAATAATAATAATAATAATAATAATAATAATAATAATAATAATAATAATAATAATAATAATAATAATAATAATAATAATAATAATAATAATAATAATAATAACTTTTCATACAGAAATTGCAGTTCAAAGTGCTTCACAACAGTAAAAAATACAGGCATAAGCGAGCATAAAAAATTAAATACAAAAAGCTAGAGGTAGCAAGGTATATATAAGGTAAATCACAGTTTTTCAGTAATACAGATAATAAAATAGAATAGATTAGATAGAGTAAAAAAGTGCGGTTTGATTCAGTTTAAAATAGGCAAAAAATTATAAAATAGAACGGACAGTAAAAAGTGTGATACAATTGTTCAATAAAAACAACAGAGCAGTGTATCGCTCTTAACTTTGAGTTTCTTTACAATGTTTAGTTTTGAATTACAACAGAGCAGTGCTCTTAAAATTACAGTGCATAGGAGGTAGTGAGATAAAATGTGCATAGAACCGACACATGAATTTGATAGGAAGTGTATACAAGTAGGTAGGGTAAGAATAGTGCAGGTAAAGTGCAATTTGTGTCAGGATATCCCTGATGTTTCTTTGAAATGCCTGAGCAAAGAGATAGGTTTTAAGCTGTCTTTTGAAGAAGTCTAGCGAGTTGGCTTCCCTGATGTTTTGGGGTAGTTTGTTCCATAGTTTTGGGGCATAGTTGATAAAGGCTGCATTACCGATCCTCTTTTGACTGTTTCTGGGAGCCTCTAGTAGTCCAGCAGCTGATGAGGGGTCATTGCTGTCAGACTCTGTTTCGCTTCTTCTCCTCTTCTTTGTGGTTTCTAGTGAAAGAAAGAAAAGACGATCAGGCATACAGACAAGTGACATAAAACATTATTGAGGGACCAATGAGCTTATTATTTTGATCAAAGGTGTAATTTCTTAAAGAAATATCTTGAATGCCGATATTCTGACACCAGGTCAAACATACATTTTTCAATTGTATGACTGATTTGGTAGCCAACCTGATATGTATTCAACATTAACTGGAGATTTAAAGAATTAAAAGCTAAAGTAATAATAATAATAATAATAATAATAATAATAATAATAATAATAATAATAATAATAATAATAATAATAATAATAATAATAATAATAATAATAATAACTTTTCATACAGAAATTGCAGTTCAAAGTGCTTCACAACAGTAAAAAATACAGGCATAAGCGAGCATAAAAAATTAAATACAAAAAGCTAGAGGTAGCAAGGTATATATAAGGTAAATCACAGTTTTTCAGTAATACAGATAATAAAATAGAATAGATTAGATAGAGTAAAAAAGTGCGGTTTGATTCAGTTTAAAATAGGCAAAAAATTATAAAATAGAACGGACAGTAAAAAGTGTGATACAATTGTTCAATAAAAACAACAGAGCAGTGTATCGCTCTTAACTTTGAGTTTCTTTACAACGTTTAGTTTTGAATTACAACAGAGCAGTGCTCTTAAAATTACAGTGCATAGGAGGTAGTGTGATAAAATGTGCATAGAACCGACACATGAATTTGATAGGAAGTGTATACAAGTAGGTAGGGTAAGAATAGTGCAGGTAAAGTGCAATTTGTGTCAGGATATCCCTGATGTTTCTTTGAAATGCCTGAGCAAAGAGATAGGTTTTAAGCTGTCTTTTGAAGATGTCTAGCGAGTTGGCTTCCCTGATGTTTTGGGGTAGTTTGTTCCATAGTTTTGGGGCATAGTTGATAAAGGCTGCATTACCGATCCTCTTTTGACTGTTTCTGGGAGCCTCTAGTAGTCCAGCAGCTGATGAGGGGTCATTGCTGTCAGACTCTGTTTCGCTTCTTCTCCTCTTCTTTGTGGTTTCTAGTGAAAGAAAGAAAAGACGATCAGGCATACAGACAAGTGACATAAAACATTATTGAGGGACCAATGAGCTTATTATTTTGATCAAAGGTGTAATTTCTTAAAGAAATATCTTGAATGCCGATATTCTGACACCAGGTCAAACATACATTTTTCAATTGTATGACTGATTTGGTAGCCAACCTGATATGTATTCAACATTAACTGGAGATTTAAAGAATTAAAAGCTAAAGTAATAATAATAATAATAATAATAATAATAATAATAATAATAATAATAATAATAATAATAATAATAATAATAATAATAATAATAATAATAATAATAATAATAATAACTTTTCATACAGAAATTGCAGTTCAAAGTGCTTCACAACAGTAAAAAATACAGGCATAAGCGAGCATAAAAAATTAAATACAAAAAGCTAGAGGTAGCAAGGTATATATAAGGTAAATCACAGTTTTTCAGTAATACAGATAATAAAATAGAATAGATTAGATAGAGTAAAAAAGTGCGGTTTGATTCAGTTTAAAATAGGCAAAAAATTATAAAATAGAACGGACAGTAAAAAGTGTGATACAATTGTTCAATAAAAACAACAGAGCAGTGTATCGCTCTTAACTTTGAGTTTCTTTACAACGTTTAGTTTTGAATTACAACAGAGCAGTGCTCTTAAAATTACAGTGCATAGGAGGTAGTGTGATAAAATGTGCATAGAACCGACACATGAATTTGATAGGAAGTGTATACAAGTAGGTAGGGTAAGAATAGTGCAGGTAAAGTGCAATTTGTGTCAGGATATCCCTGATGTTTCTTTGAAATGCCTGAGCAAAGAGATAGGTTTTAAGCTGTCTTTTGAAGATGTCTAGCGAGTTGGCTTCCCTGATGTTTTGGGGTAGTTTGTTCCATAGTTTTGGGGCATAGTTGATAAAGGCTGCATTACCGATCCTCTTTTGACTGTTTCTGGGAGCCTCTAGTAGTCCAGCAGCTGATGAGGGGTCATTGCTGTCAGACTCTGTTTCGCTTCTTCTTCTCCTTCTTCTCCTCCTCTTCTTTTGGGTTGAAGTTGTACCTGCAATGTCTCCATCAAACTCCTCAGGAGACTTTGAAGATCCTTTGACAAAATAAATAAATAAGAATAAAAAGATTGGCCAATGATTGGTTGATCTCAGCGCTCATTCAGCCGCACAGTAAGCAATTGGGTCTCATTCCCCAAAATTGTCCAAAGAGTTCTCTTGGAAGACTTATCTTGGAACCGACTGAGACAGAATCAATGACAAGTTCACTCTGAGTCCCGAACGTGCTGGTAATATGTCTTAAGTGGCTCAAACGGTCGCACCTGTGATATGATCTGATATCTGCTTTGAGAATGACACCATGTCTTAAACTCGAACGCACGTTCCCGTCTAGGTCATTTGCATACAAAACAACGCCTCCAGAGCTCCTTATAAGGCAGCCGGTTAGAAAATGGATGCGAAAGTGCCTTGCGAGTCTGCGGCAGTGCCATCCGGAAGAAATGCAAGTTGCGACCCATCGAAATGAGATTATATTAATGTATTGTCATCATATATAGTACAGCTCGTGGTACACCTGCCGCAGCGCGCGCGCAGTATACTGTAGCCTACGGTGTAATGAATGAACGCAGTATAGGCTTATTATTCCATTAATGCCTACGGCGTAATGAATGAATGCAGTATAGGCTTATTATTCCATTAATGACTTGTTGCATTAGGATTTAGTAGATACAATATGCTCTGCCCTACGTACAGTATAGGTACAGTCTGTATACACAAGCCGGCTGCAATGTGGACTAAGTCATACATAGCACAAGTCCCCTCCGGTACTTGAGGTAACAGCAGTCGCATCTTTTCACCTGCGCAGCTCGATCTCTCAGTGGCGAGGAGTAACGCGTGGGAGGCTCACGCTGCCCCCGACACTTCCTGATTCTACTGCGCAGGCGCACCAACCGACCTGTAGGAGTCGCTGTCCACAACGCCCGATCCCCACCCATCAGTTTCCCACCCCCTAATACGGCCAATGTGTATTAGTATGAACGACCAGCTAAACTGAAAGCAATGTGGAGCGCTGGGCTCGAACAGGCAAGCCCAGCGTCTCCGCATTCATGGCGAGCGCCTTGCAGGGCAGAGCATATATATAGTATCTACTAAATCCTAATGAAACAAGTAACTAGAATATATTAAGCCTATACTGTTCATTCATTAGACACGTCGTAGGCCATACTGGCGCACACAAGACTTGTTATGGAATATTAATGCAGTCTATTTCCATGCGATTAGCTTTAGTTCTTATTTATTTATTCATCCACTGTCATTTCAGTGTTGGTGTATAGGCTATATAGTGTATTTCAATAGAAGTTTAATTTATTAATGATATATTCGAAGGAATGCAGGTTTATATCAAACAAAGGTCTGTCCCATTGTATACCATTAAAACAGATAATGTAACAAATAAGAAATACAAATTCCACAGAAGGCATTAAATAATTATTATTTTCAATCATTTCACAATAATTGCATAATTGTGTTTGAATATCTGAGTAATTAAAGTAATTATACATTTGTCCAAAATAGCTGGTTCAGATATGATTAATCCAGCTGCCCTGTGATCATATTAATCCATATTATTTATTTTTCCGACATCAAATGCGTAATTTCTTATCGTACAAATATTGTCATATTTATTTTAATTATGATTAAGTAATTAATTCCAAGGAGGCCTGTAGCGTTGACATGAAGGAATCACTATGAGAACACAGTCTGTCAAGTTAATAACATTTTCAATTAGTCAATCAATCATAAGTGTGCTCCTCAGCACTCTTAAATCTGCTCTCAGCCACGCTCAAATCTGATCTCAGGAAAATTTGGGGAATTGCGCTACCAGCCCTAATATGTCTTAAATGGGCAGACATCTGCCTAAGAGGTAATCTTTGGTCGTAAATCCGTTCGGGAATGAGACCCAATGTCTATTGGAGGGTAAGTATTCAGATCTAGTACTTGAGTAAAAGTAGAAGTACCAGAGTGTAGGAGGAATACTCTGTTACAGTAAAAGTCCTGCATTCAAAATTATACTCAAGTAAAAGTAGAAAAGTATTCTCATCAAAATATAGTTAAAGTAGCGACCATTTACCTCTGAACTGCAGTGGAGTAGAAGTATGAAGTAGCATAACATGGAAATACTCAAGTTAAGTACAATGATCTCAACATGTTAATTAAGTACAGTACTTTAGTAAATGTACTTACTGTAGTTATACCTTACACACCTATGCATGTAACGCACCTGATGATGATGAAGTACAGAAAGAAGAATCTTCCTTTGCCCCTGTGTCTGAAAAATCACTTTCAACAGCTTCTGGCAGCTCTGGCAGTTCCTCTGAAAAGCAGGGATAGATAACAAAACCAAATATGATAATAGGAAATGCATTAATACTGAAAAGATCACTAATGACCTCCTCCTTGCTGCAGACTCCGGACACATCAGCCTCCTCATCGTTCTCGACCTCTCCGCGGCGTTTGACACAGTATCTCACTCAGTCCTCCTCAAATGCCTCTCTGACAACCTTGGTACAGCTATGTCATGGTTTTACTTTTGCATCATTATTATTATTATTATTATTATTATTAAAGCACATAAATATATATATTTACCATTTGGATCGATTTGGATTTCGTCCAGGCTCATTCCCTTGAAGTCTGAAAGTCGTCCTTGCTCAAGTGCTAGCAGAACTTTGCTAACTTTAGCTAACTGCAGGGTTCCCTCTGGTAGTCTGTAGTACTGTCTATGGACGCGGATGTCATGGCCAAGAAAATTTGCCAGTATGTCCATTTCATTATCTTTCAGGTTGAGAACAGTTGACAGTGTGGATATGTGCTTTCTCAGCTTTGTTGACGACAGGGTTTCAGGATGCTTCGCCCCACATTCCTTTGCAATCCGTCTGATTGCATCAGATCCCCTTAAATGATTCTCTGTCTCAGGTCTGGAGAAGAAATAGGGATTTTCATCAGGAACACCAGCGGCACGGCGATGTATAACCAGGGCTTCCATCGATGACATCATGTCCGGTGTTAAGAGGATGGGTACTTTATTGTTTCTTTTTCCCCTTATTTCGATGCGTTGGAAATGCTTACAGAGCTTTTGCTCTAACTCTGAAAGTCCTCCTGCCAGATCTGAATGTACACTAGACGTGTCTCTAAGGGTGAATGCACTCAGATGCATTTTGGACACCTCACCCTCTCTTCTGCGATTGAACAGAATTATTTGACAAAGGGTCAAATTGGCCAACTTTCTCCAGTTATTTTTATTTGGATCTTTGTCAAGGTGCAGTTTGTACTCTTCACTGCATTTGTCAAGGTACATGTGCATATTCTTAACGTCTTCCGTAAAAGGAAGGAGCTGAGGAGCATTCCATTGTGCCTCTTTAAGTGTCTGTAGGGCACGTGACGAAACACACACATTCCACTTCTTCTCATAAAGACTACGACTCCTTTCCAGGTTCCGGAGAAACGCCTCATTGTCCTCATTGTCCGATACTGCCATCTTGGCTTCACACTCCAGAATGTCTGCCATCTTCTTGAGACTATGACCAAGCTTTAGAGCTAAGGATGGAGTTTTGTAGGTGTTTTTGTCTTGATCAAAGCCAGCAACATCATTTACTGCTTCAACCACTAAGTTAAAGTTGGAAGGTACAAATAAGTCCTCAACTCGTCTCAGTCGGCCATTTTTGCGTGCTTGCCGAATCAATCTTCCGATTTCTCGCATTTTTTGTCTAATATAATCATGTTTGGTCTTGTCATGTCCATGCTTTGCGTACAAATGTTCCCCTAGTCTCAAAATACTTTTCTCCTGTCTGATGATGTCTGTGATTTCATCTTGATGCATAGCATTTACCAGCGCCCAAAGCTTTCTGCTTACACCATCAGGGACGGGCTGTGCAAAGGCACAGATAGATTGTATTCGACTTCTTCCTGGTTGGGTTGAGCTGGATTTTTGTGAAAGTTTGCACCTTGACATGTGCCTCCATAATGATTTTCTTTTAAGCAAAGCCTCACAATTGATACAGTGCATGTAATCACTTGCTTTGCCTGGTTTCTCAGCTTGCTGACTTGGGATTAGTGTTCCACTACCCGTTTTTAGGACTTCATTATTATGGGCTCGGTTTCCTTTGTTTCTTATCAGGTCCAAATGTAATTTTCGTTCCTTTGAGTTCAAAGGAAAAGAGATAGCTTTTACTACAGATATTTCATTCGTGTGCTTGCGGATTAAGTGCCTTGCCATTTTATGGCATTGCATGGCACAGTACAGGCAATAATGTTTTTTACTGTAAACTCTGGCACCATCCTTTTTTTGCAGCTTCATTACTGACACCTTTCCCAGGTTTGTGTCAGCGTTTTCACTTTCTTCTCTACTATCCGAAGAACTTGTCTTTCTTCCGTAAGTCCTCTGTGACTTCTTCTTCTGGTTTTTACTTTTCGTTAATGTAACCTGGCTTTTAAGATGTGGGGGAAGTGTTTCCTCTTCCCCCTCCAGAGATTCCTCGGAACTGCTTCCATGTCGGGACCTTTTTGGCGGAATATATTCTTCACCACTGCTCATCGAGGTTTCTGAGACGTATTCTCTGGTGAGCTGGAAATTAAATAAACAAGACAATTTAAGCTAAATAATCTGCAAGAAGCATTAACCAGGTATGAAATCTTACATTGTCCCCTTGAGTCAACCTGGACAATTTAACCCGACAATCAATCCCAGTGTTTCCCCTATATGCATTCAGCAGCGTCGCAGGACCGCCACTGTTATGAACTACTAGACTATAAAAAGAAATTATAAAAAAAAAATATATATATATATTATTATTATTATAATTTTTTTTATCATTTCATTTGGGCTGTGGGGGGTGCTTAATGTAAAAGACTGACCTGAGGAAAAGGCTGCAGGGAGAAAGCACTGCAGTCTAGTCGATTTTGTGTTTTGAGCACAAAGTTCATCATAGATCTAGCCTCTTTATTTTGCTCTCAAAGTGCACCAGGGGAATTTGAAATTCTTATTAAATCCTCCCAGTAATTTAATGGGGTTAGGGTTAGTGCACATCACGCTCTGCTCTGAACACCTGAACGGCCCGTTCTAACAGCTGTTCACCAGCGGTCCAGTCTGTGCCACAGTGACTCATATTTCGCAGAAAGGTGACAAAGTTTGCATCCCTGGTAATTGTATAAACAAAACAAAATATGCTATGCTCCCCATTATTCGTCCCACTTTCAATATGCAAACTTACAAATATGCTGTCAGTCCTTCTCAGTCCTACATCTGGGTCATCAGCTTCACCAGAATGTGATCCGTCAGCACTGATTATGTCTGTGTCGCTTTCAGAATCCAGGCTTATTTCCTAAGGGTGAAAAACAATACACTTGAATTGAAATTGGAATGAAGCTTTGAATGTCTGTAGTCATATTACGGAGTCATGACCCTAAAAAAAACTAAGTTTGTTGATTGATTGATTGATTTTATTGTGGTTTAGAGACATCATCCAAGGGATAAAAACATGAAAAATGCAAGCACTTATTTCCATCATGGTCCCTGGTATTAAAAAACAGGACATACATCAACATAAAACAACATCATAAAAACATCAACATAAAACATTAAGATACAATATGCATATACAGTTGAAGATAAAAGAATAATAAATAAAAATGCTACCCTCTCTTTCCTATGCCGATAGCCATGATCGTACATGCTTTTTGAAGCCAGTTAACCCGGGGGCGTCTATGCTTTACACAAACGGTTCATGCGTTTTGCTAATCTGACATTTCTGGTCATGTGACATATGCGCCCAATCGCGTGACGCGCCCATTTCCGCCTCGACCAGCAGCAAACCCTAACCGTTCTATCGCCATGCTCTAAGACAAACTCTAACCTTAACCAACTTCGAAAGAGTGCCTAAGCTTAACCGGGGAAAGAACTTGCCGTCACACGATTGGTGCGACCAGAAACATCAGTGGCCAATCAGAGCGCAAAACGGGAACGCGGAAGCATGCACCGTTTGGGTAAAGCAATGATGCAACCCGGGGGCCTGTTTAATGCTGCTGGGCAGGCTGTTCCACAGTACTGCTGCTGAGTAAAGGAAGGTCTGCTGGCCGTAGGAAATGAGTCTAAATCTAAATGGAACTATGTTTGTGTCTCTACCTCTGGTTTCATGGCTATGGTTGTTCCTTACATACTGAAAGTAATCTTGAAGGTAGCTCCCCTTTACAAACTCTATATACTAGGCATAGCTTTATCATTGATACTATTTTTTTCACCCTCAGCCACCCCAGGCTGTTGAAGTGGGGCTGGTCTAGGTGAGTACGAGTGGGGAGCTGCAGTACTATCCTAACTAGCTTGTTCTGGGCAGTTTGAAGTCTAGTTCTCAAGTTGCTGGGGGCACTGTCATACCAGGACAAGCAAGCATAGTCAAAATTACACTGAACCAGTGCCCCTGCAAGTGCTCTAAGAGCTTTCCTGACTAGGTATATTGAGTTTCTAGCTAGGAATTTTATTCTGGTGTTGATCTTGGCTATTACCACTTGTTTTGCCATGCTTTCCCCTGAGAGTGTGTTTTCTAAAGTACACCCTAGATACACCACTGATTTGGTACTGGTGACCATTGAGCTACCTAACTGTATTTTGAAACCTTCCTGTGTTTTCTGTTTCCTAGTGGTAGTAAATAAAATGGATTCTGTTTTACCTAAATGGAGAGCCAGCCGGTTTTCTGACAGCCACTGACTGACATTCCCTAACTCCATGCTAAGTCTGCTTTCAATATCCGTTTTGCTTTTATTTGACACCATGAGAGCCGAATCATCTGCGTAGAGCAGGAGATCACATGAGCAGGTTGAATTTATGCATGTCATGTCAATTTATGCATGTCATTTATATAAAGGAGGAAGAACAAGGGCCCCAGCACACTTCCCTGAGGGACCCCGCAGTCCACCGTCCTCAGATCTGAAAAGACCCCTCCCACCTCTACACGTTGTTCCCTTCCCCTCAAGTATGAGCTGGCTCAGTTTGTGGCCATATCATTAGGACCTATCACTGTTAACTTCCTTAAGAGGATAATGTGGTCCACCGTGTCAAATGCCTTTTGTAGGTCTAACATCACCATGCCACAGAGGTTTCCTCTGTCTATCTCTTTCTTAATGTGATCTGTTAGAAACAGAAGACAGGTGTCTGTGGAGTGGGACTTTCTAAAACCTGATTGAAATTCATATAGCAAGTTATGGGATGTAATATATTGATACATTTGTTCATATATAATCTTTTCTATGACCTTGGACATGACACATAAGATGTACACAGTCCGGTAGTTACCATGGTCCTGCTTGCTGCCTTTTTTGTAAAGTGGTATTACTCTGGCCAGCTTAAGCTCACTTGGAAACGTTCCAGATTCAATGGAAAGATTCACAATATGCGTTATACTGGGCGAAATAACCTGAGCAGAAACTAGCGGGCATGTTGTCTACTCCTGTAGCTTTATAGGGTTGAGCTCCAGAAGTTTTTTAAGCACTGTCTCCTCTGTAACTTTTTTAAAGGAAAAGGCATTTGTCTGTGCACCCTTTTTTGCATAGTGATCCTGGTTATGGGCTATTCCATATTGGTCTGTCTGAATGGGCAATTTAGCGATTTAGTGTTGGAATTAAGGAGATTAATAGTGAGATAAAAAATACTTGATTGACACTTACTAATGTCCTGGAAGCCGCAAGCTGCTCACATATATGTTCCGGTGTTGAGGTTGTGGCGCCGTCTTTTTCAGGACTTTCTGAGGGCTAACATAGACAGACAGGATATGTATTACAATTTCACCTGAATATACGTTTTGTGTAGAGTTAACTCTGCTTACTCTACTAAGAGTATAACTTTCGCTTTTAGCAAAACATTTTGTGTCTTGGCATTAAGGAGATTAATAGTGAGATAAAAAATACTTGATTGACACTTACTAATGTCCTGGAAGCCGCAAGCTGCTCACATATATGTTCCGGTGTTGAGGTTGTGGCGCCGTCTTTTTCGGGACTTTCTGAGGGCTAACATAGACAGACAGGATATGTATTACAATTTCACCTGAATATACGTTTTGTGTAGAGTTAACTCTGCTTACTCTACTAAGAGTATAACTTTCGCTTTTAGCAAAACATTTTGTGTCTTGGCATTAAGGAGATTAATAGTGAGATAAAAAATACTTGATTGACACTTACTAATGTCCTGGAAGCCGCAAGCTGCTCACATATATGTTCCGGTGTTGAGGTTGTGGCGCCGTCTTTTTCGGGACTTTCTGAGGGCTAACATAGACAGACAGGATATGTATTACAATTTCACCTGAATATACGTTTTGTGTAGAGTTAACTCTGCTTACTCTACTAAGAGTATAACTTTAGCTTTTAGCTAAAAATTTAGTGTCTTGGCATTAAGGAGATTAATAGTGAGATAAAAAATACTTGATTGACACTTACTAATGTCCTGGAAGCCGCAAGCTGCTCACATATATGTTCCGGTGTTGAGGTTGTGGCGCCGTCTTTTTCGGGACTTTCTGAGGGCTAACATAGACAGACAGGATATGTATTACAATTTCACCTGAATATACGTTTTGTGTAGAGTTAACTCTGCTTACTCTACTAAGAGTATAACTTTCGCTTTTAGCAAAACATTTTGTGTCTTGGCATTAAGGAGATTAATAGTGAGATAAAAAATACTTGATTGACACTTACTAATGTCCTGGAAGCCGCAAGCTGCTCACATATATGTTCCGGTGTTGAGGTTGTGGCGCCGTCTTTTTCAGGACTTTCTGAGGGCTAACATAGACAGACAGGATATGTATTACAATTTCACCTGAATATACGTTTTGTGTAGAGTTAACTCTGCTTACTCTACTAAGAGTATAACTTTCGCTTTTAGCAAAACATTTTGTGTCTTGGCATTAAGGAGATTAATAGTGAGATAAAAAATACTTGATTGACACTTACTAATGTCCTGGAAGCCGCAAGCTGCTCACATATATGTTCCGGTGTTGAGGTTGTGGCGCCGTCTTTTTCGGGACTTTCTGAGGGCTAACATAGACAGACAGGATATGTATTACAATTTCACCTGAATATACGTTTTGTGTAGAGTTAACTCTGCTTACTCTACTAAGAGTATAACTTTCGCTTTTAGCAAAACATTTTGTGTCTTGGCATTAAGGAGATTAATAGTGAGATAAAAAATACTTGATTGACACTTACTAATGTCCTGGAAGCCGCAAGCTGCTCACATATATGTTCCGGTGTTGAGGTTGTGGCGCCGTCTTTTTCAGGACTTTCTGAGGGCTAACATAGACAGACAGGATATGTATTACAATTTCACCTGAATATACGTTTTGTGTAGAGTTAACTCTGCTTACTCTACTAAGAGTATAACTTTAGCTTTTAGCTAAAAATTTAGTGTCTTGGCATTAAGGAGATTAATAGTGAGATAAAAAATACTTGATTGACACTTACTAATGTCCTGGAAGCCGCAAGCTGCTCACATATATGTTCCGGTGTTGAGGTTGTGGCGCCGTCTTTTTCAGGACTTTCTGAGGGCTAACATAGACAGACAGGATATGTATTACAATTTCACCTGAATATACGTTTTGTGTAGAGTTAACTCTGCTTACTCTACTAAGAGTATAACTTTCGCTTTTAGCTAAGAATTTAGTGTCTTGGCATTAAGGAGATTAATAGTGAGATAAAAATACTTGATTGACACTTACTAATGTCCTGGAAGCCGCAAGCTGCTCACATATATGTTCCGGTGTTGAGGTTGTGGCGCCGTCTTTTTCGGGACTTTCTGAGGGCTAACATAGACAGACAGGATATGTATTACAATTTCACGACTACTGTACTTTTCGGACTACAAGCCGTGGCTTTTTTCCCCATTTTTTGACTCTGCGGCTTATATAACGGTGCGGCTAATCTATGGATTTTTACAGCTAACTGGGCTCGCTCCCTCAGCTCTGTGACCGTCAGATCAGACTCGTAAATCTGCTGCAGCAGTGCCCGCCTTGCCCTTCCTCCTCCGCCTCACAGTTGAGCCCTCCTCCTCCCCCTCACAGTCGAGTGCATAGCCAGCAACCAGCCAGACGTTAGCTCCCGGGACGATTAACCACGTTAATTAGCCAGCAACCAGCCAGGCAGAGACGTTAGCTCCCGGGACGATTAGCCACGTTAGTTAGCCAGCAACCAGCCAGGTACCGACGTTAGCTCCCGGGACGATTGATACCTAGTGTTGGCTCTATCGTTCCGTGAGCTAACGTTAGTAGCTACCTAGTGTTGGCTAAGGGTTAGGGTTAGTAGTTTGTAGCTATCGTTAGTAGCTAGCTACCGTTACTGTTTAAACAAAAATGTTAATAAATGGGAGCTTCCTCAAACAGCCATCTCTTTCCCGACAATCCCCTCTGTGCACGAACCCTATATGTACACAATTTAGGGATGCCCCGATCACGTTTTTGCCACCGATACTGATCGTCGTGAGCCATATCGGCCGATACCGATCCGATAACGATCGTTTTTTATTAAAAAAAATTCAAAATTATTTTATATAATTTTTTTTATATAAAATATATATATTATATAATTAGACTTGTACTTGTATTATCTGCGAGGCTAGGGGTAGAAATCTATGGGATATGTACAGATATAGTAACTAGAAAGAGTAGGCTAGGGATAGAAATCTATGGGATATGTACAGATATAGTAACTAGAAAGAGTAGGCTAGGGATATGTACAGATAGATAATAACTAGTAGTAAGAGTAGGTAAGGGATATGTACAGATGCATGTGATGACAGAGACACACAAAGCCAGCATGTAGGCGTTATTTATTTCTAGCGTGTGAATGAATGAATGAATGAATGAATGAATGAATGAAAACTTTATTTAACAGATTGCAGAATGAGTACAATACAGTACGGCTCAATACACACAATTGTTAAGGGGATGCAGACCAGAGAAAGATGTTTGTCTTGTTTACATCAGGGTCCCCCATTTTCAATTCATATATTCATATCTCTTAAATGTGCAACATTTGAAAAACAGACCTATCCTTACCTGTTTTACGTTTTCCATGTGCCCGGATAAACATTTCTGCATCTTCCACCTGGTCCTGGTCGATTGTGCTGTCTGACTGTAGGCATTAAATAAAAAAAACAGTTGATGTTACATTCCAGATAGCTTTCATTAGGCTTTGTGCATTAGGGTGGGCCATTTTAATGGGGAATTAAAATATGAGTTAATTTTTGGGATAGGAAAACTAACCTACATCATCTTGGGTTTCAAAATGGTAAAATTGGTCATGTGGCAGAATGAAAATTCTAATCCTTTCTTTTTGCACTTCAAAGGCACTGAGGTTTGTAAATTGTCTGTATTGAGCCGTACTGTATTGTACCCATTCTGCAATCTGTTAAATAAAATGTTCAATCAATCAATCAAACCATACAAGCTAGCTGTCTAGTTAGCTTGCATTAGCTCACTCTAATTAGCTCGCTAGCTAGATTGCTAGTTAGCTTGCTAGTAGGTATGATAAGCGAAAAGCTTATCATAAAAAAACACATATATTGACCGAATCATTTGTCCAAGTCATAACTGGTAGCTAGCTAATGCGATCTAGCTTGCTAGCATGAGCTGTCTTACTAACTACATAGTAGTTAGTAGCGAGCTAGCTTGCTAAACAGGAAGCTGACTTGCTAACTAGCTAGCGCGAGCTAGCTTGCTAAATGGGTACAATACAGTACGGCTCAATACACACAATTGTTAAGGGGATGTTCAAAATGTGCTTTTTTTTATTTGCTTACCTCGTATCCATTTCATCTTTTCCTCTGGCCTATATCGATATGTTTGTACAGCATGTACTGCTGCTGCTGCGCACTGCTTTTTTCATTTGAAGCTACACCACCAGCACGCTAGTCAATCAGTCTTTCTGTCTGAATCCTTCTCATGATAAAGCTGGGAACGAGGTTACTGCAGCCTCGACTCCCTCGAGGTGAAGCTAAGTGGGGGGATGGGAATAGCCATGATGGGGACCGACCGGTGTGTGTGAATTGCACCTGGGTGGGGGATGGGCGAATGCAGTTAGAGCGTTGGTAAACGTGGGGACCACAGAATTCAGGATATTTTTAAGCAGCTCTGGGCTTGGGCAAAACTCAGGACATGTTCTTGACGACGTGTGCTTGTTTGTTTGGAGAGATAACGTACAGTTAATTTGCTCAATGGACAAAACAAATGATTTGTGTAGGTACATATTACATATTAATACATATTAATATAATAATATAATAATAATAATTTTATTTGTATAGCACTTTTCATACAGAAATTGCAGTTCAAAGTGCTTCACAACAGTAAAAAAAATACAGGCATAAACTTCTTTGCCTACATCTATAGTTGATGAATGAATGAATGAATGAATGAATGAATGAATGAATGAATGAATGAATGAATGAATGAATGAATGAAAACTTTATTAACAGATTGCAGAATGGGTACAGTACAGTACAGCTCAATACATACAATTGTTAAGGGGATGCAGACCAGAGAAAGACTTTCGTCTTGTTTACATCAGGGTCCCCCATTTTCAATTCATCGTAGATTGGCTGCTACAGCTTTACTTTGAATGTACAATAGATCCGGGAGACTGCAATTCTAAACTGGCCCCTGTAATTGTCCTAACACAACCCCCTCCAATGTACAGTAAATTACCAAGTATGGTCTTGTCAATATTCCAATGTACAGTTTTGTTTGTACAGTTGTACAGTTTCTTCCCCCTCAAATGTATATACTCTCAAATGTATATAATGTAACAGTACTCTCTTCTTAGAAACAGTCTATTAATCAGAGTTTCCAACGCCAGGGTCTACAATATATGACAGGCATTGTACTCTTAAACAGTACTGTACTGTATATTTGTAGATCTGGTATGTCATAAATGTCTGGATGTAACAGTACTGTCTATCTGTATGTCATGTATGTAATGTATGTTATGATGAATTGAAAATGGGGGACCCTGATGTAAACAAGACGAAAGTCTTTCTCTGGTCTGCATCCCCTTAACAATTGTGTGTATTGAGCCGTACTGTATTGTACCCATTTAGCAAGCTAGCTCGCGCTAGCTAGTTAGCAAGTCAGCTTCCTGTTTAGCAAGCTAGCTTGCGCTAGCTAGTTAGCAAGCTAGCTTGTGCTAACTATGTAGTTAGTAAGATAGCTCATGCTAGCAAGCTAGATCGCATTAGCTAGCTACCAGTTATGACTTGGACCAATGATTCTGTCAATATATGTGTTTTTTTATGATAAGCTTTTGGCTTATCATACTAACTAGCAATCTAGCTAGCGAGCTAATTAGAGTGAGCTAATGCAAGCTAACTAGACAGCTAGCTTGTATGGTTTGATTGATTGATTGAACATTTTATTTAACAGATTTCAGAATGGGTACAATACAGTACGGCTCAATACACACAATTGTTAAGGGGATGCAAACCAGAGAAAGACTTGTTTACATCAGGGTCCCCCATTTTCAATGAATCAAGTTTCTTTATTAGTTGTCATACAAAAATACAGAATACTTTTATATGAAATGCTTCTTTCTGTTTTGCTCCTGAGAGTGTGCTAGATAAAAATAGATAAGTATAAAATAAGTATAAAATAGAAAGTGTAAACAAAAGTGTTCAATATGCATGATATATACAATATACAATGCAGAGTAGAGAAAAAGTTACTGAGTTACAATACAATATACAGTACAATGCAGAAGTGGGATGAGGTACAACTTAGGGTAAGGTGCAATGACGTATCAGTTGTAGTGCAAATCTCTTTACCAATAAATATAAAGTGTGTTAAAGTGTCTAAAGTGGGTGCTACAGTGAGTTGTTTATTTAAAGTGAGTGTGTACGTGTGGATGTGTGTGCTGTGAGTGTATTTGATGGTTTGTTACATAGTGTTATTGTCGTTGAGCATCCTGATGGCCTGGGGATAGAAGCTCCTTCTGAGTATCTCTGTGCTTTCCCTGAGACTCCGGTATCGCTTGCCTGAGCAGTTCAAAGAGGCAGTCAAATCATAACATTTATGACATATAAGATATACAAATATACAGTACTGTTTATTTACAGACAGAGTCCCCGTCTCCCACCCCACCTACTCACCCCCCCCCCCCCACCCCACCTACCCAACCTCCTCCAATGTACAGTTTCTTCCCCCTCAAATGTATATACTCTCAAATGTATATAATGTAACAGTACTCTCTTCTTAGAAACTGTCTATTAATCAGAGTTTCCAACGCCAGGGTCTACAATATATGACAGGCATTGTACTCTTAAACAGTACTGTACTGTATATTTGTAGATCTGGTATGTCATAAATGTCTGGATGTAACAGTACTGTCTATCTGTATGTCATGTATGTAATGTATGTTATGATGAATTGAAAATGGGGGACCCTGATGTAAACAAGACGAAAGTCTTTCTCTGGTCTGCATCCCCTTAACAATTGTGTGTATTGAGCCGTACTGTATTGTACCCATTTAGCAAGCTAGCTCGCGCTAGCTAGTTAGCAAGTCAGCTTCCTGTTTAGCAAGCTAGCTTGCGCTAGCTAGTTAGCAAGCTAGCTTGTGCTAACTATGTAGTTAGTAAGATAGCTCATGCTAGCAAGCTAGATCGCATTAGCTAGCTACCAGTTATGACTTGGACCAATGATTCTGTCAATATATGTGTTTTTTTATGATAAGCTTTTGGCTTATCATACTAACTAGCAATCTAGCTAGCGAGCTAATTAGAGTGAGCTAATGCAAGCTAACTAGACAGCTAGCTTGTATGGTTTGATTGATTGATTGAACATTTTATTTAACAGATTGCAGAATGGGTACAATACAGTACGGCTCAATACACACAATTGTTAAGGGGATGCAAACCAGAGAAAGACTTGTTTACATCAGGGTCCCCCATTTTCAATGAATCAAGTTTCTTTATTAGTTGTCATACAAAAATACAGAATACTTTTATATGAAATGCTTCTTTCTGTTTTGCTCCTGAGAGTGTGCTAGATAAAAATAGATAAGTATAAAATAAGTATAAAATAGAAAGTGTAAACAAAAGTGTTCAATATGCATGATATATACAATATACAATGCAGAGTAGAGAAAAGGTTACTGAGTTACAATATAATATACAGTACAATGCAGAAGTGGGATGAGGTACAACTTAGGGTAAGGTGCAATAACGTATCAGTTGTAGTGCAAATCTCTTTACCAATAAATATAAAGTGTGTTAAAGTGTCTAAAGTGGGTGCTACAGTGAGTTGTTTATTTAAAGTGAGTGTGTACGTGTGGATGTGTGTGCTGTGAGTGTATTTGATGGTTTGTTACATAGTGTTATTGTCGTTGAGCATCCTGATGGCCTGGGGATAGAAGCTCCTTCTGAGTATCTCTGTGCTTTCCCTGAGACTCCGGTATCGCTTGCCTGAGCAGTTCAAAGAGGCAGTCAAATCATAACATTTATGACATACAAGATATACAAATATACAGTACTGTTTATTTACAGACAGAGTCCCCACCCCACCTACTCACCCCCCCCCCCCACCCCACCTACCCAACCTCCTCCAATGTACAGTTTCTTCCCCCTCAAATGTATATACTCTCAAATGTATATAATGTAACAGTACTCTCTTCTTAGAAACTGTCTATTAATCAGAGTTTCCAACGCCAGGGTCTACAATATATGACAGACATTGTACTCTTAAACAGTACTGTACTGTATATTTGTAGATCTGGTATGTCATAAATGTCTGGATGTAACAGTACTGTCTATCTGTATGTCATGTATGTAATGTATGTTATGATGAATTGAAAATGGGGGACCCTGATGTAAACAAGACGAAAGTCTTTCTCTGGTCTGCATCCCCTTAACAATTGTGTGTATTGAGCCGTACTGTATTGTACCCATTTAGCAAGCTAGCTCGCGCTAGCTAGTTAGCAAGTCAGCTTCCTGTTTAGCAAGCTAGCTTGCGCTAGCTAGTTAGCAAGCTAGCTTGTGCTAACTATGTAGTTAGTAAGATAGCTCATGCTAGCAAGCTAGATCGCATTAGCTAGCTACCAGTTATGACTTGGACCAATGATTCTGTCAATATATGTGTTTTTTTATGATAAGCTTTTGGCTTATCATACTAACTAGCAATCTAGCTAGCGAGCTAATTAGAGTGAGCTAATGCAAGCTAACTAGACAGCTAGCTTGTATGGTTTGATTGATTGATTGAACATTTTATTTAACAGATTGCAGAATGGGTACAATACAGTACGGCTCAATACACACAATTGTTAAGGGGATGCAAACCAGAGAAAGACTTGTTTACATCAGGGTCCCCCATTTTCAATTAATCAAGTTTCTTTATTAGTTGTCATCAGTGTTGGGACTAACGCGTTACAAAGTAACGCGTTACAGAAACGAAGTTACTTTTTGCCGCAACTAGTACTCTAACGCATTACTTTTGAAATTCAGTAACGCTACTTACGTTACTGAATGGTTTGTTAGTTCGTTACTGCGTTCTTTTTATGTAGATTCATAGCGAGCGTCCTTATTTCGCCTGCGTTTGTTTTGTTTACTGTAGACTGAAAGGCGCTATATAAAACGAAGTATTATTATTATTATTATTTCTTTCCGTAGCCTCATTCTGGTTTCGCACTTCTGATTGGCCACTGACGTTCTGAAAGAAATAGGCGCTCTCTACAGTAAACAACAAGAGGACGCTCGCTATGAATCTACATAATAAGAACGCAGTAATAATAACGAACTAACAAACCATTTAGCAACTACTTGGAGAGATAATTAATATACAACATGGAAACGAGATAAAGAACATGTTTGAAGGGCTGCTGGAGTCAACTGGACTAACGTTACATCTCGACCACCGCAGACTGGTGACGGTGAGTGCAATGTGTTCACTGAAACTCAAGATCAACGGATTTTGACTGTACAAAATCTGCCAGGGAATCTCATAATACTAATCAAACAATATAAATATAGTCCTTTCATGCACAATTGATATCCTAACTATTCTAACGTTGCAATGCTTTGATAACAACGCTGCAAGATGGTTATGAATGAATTAATGAATGGATGAATGAATGAATGAATGAAAACTTTATTTAACAGATTGCAGAATGGGTACAATACAGTACGGCTCAATACATACAATTGTTAAGGGGATGCAGACCTGAGAAAGACGTTTGTCTTGTTTCCATCAGGGTCCCCCATTTTCAATTCATATAGACATTTATGACATACACAACATACATGACATTTATGGCATAGGGACATATAGGTATTTAGTACTGATACATTTGTGACATAAACGGTATTCCAATATACAGTACTGTTACCCCTAGATCCTGACAGAGTATATACATATGATGGGGAGGGGACTGTACATTAGGAGGGGGTGGGTGGGTGGGAGAGAAATATACATACAGCGGGGAGGGAATATATAATGAAACGCTCTAGACCACATTGCTTAGCAGAGTTCGGTGATGTGAATGGAAACTGTCAAGTTGATCAACCGATTTTGAGTATATGGGGCATGGGACTTGAGCAATTTTTTTTTTTTTTTTTTTTTTAAATAACTAAATAGTTACTTTTCACAGTAACTCATTACTTTTGGGTGTAAGTAACTAGTACAGTAACGAAGTTACTTTGAAATGAAGTAACTAGTAAAGTAACTGAGTTACTATTTTTCAGTAACTAGCACAACACTGGTTGTCATACAAAAATACAGAATACTTTTATATGAAATGCTTCTTTCTGTTTTGCTCCTGAGAGTGTGCTAGATAAAAATAGATAAGTATAAAATAAGTATAAAATAGAAAGTGTAAACAAAAGTGTTCAATATGCATGATATATACAATATACAATGCAGAGTAGAGAAAAAGTTACTGAGTTACAATACAATATACAGTACAATGCAGAAGTGGGATGAGGTACAACTTAGGGTAAGGTGCAATGACGTATCAGTTGTAGTGCAAATCTCTTTACCAATAAATATAAAGTGTGTTAAAGTGTCTAAAGTGGGTGCTTGCTACAGTGAGTTGTTTATTTAAAGTGAGTGTGTACGTGTGGATGTGTGTGCTGTGAGTGTATTTGATGGTTTGTTACATAGTGTTATTGTCGTTGAGCATCCTGATGGCCTGGGGATAGAAGCTCCTTCTGAGTATCTCTGTGCTTTCCCTGAGACTCCGGTATCGCTTGCCTGAGCAGTTCAAAGAGGCAGTCAAATCATAACATTTATGACATACAAGATATACAAATATACAGTACTGTTTATTTACAGACAGAGTCCCCGTCTCCCACCCCACCTACTCACCCCCCCTCCCCACCCCACCTACCCAACCTCCTCCAATGTACAGTTTCTTCCCCCTCAAATGTATATACTCTCAAATGTATATGTAACAGTACTCTCTTCTTAGAAACTGTCTATTAATCAGAGTTTCCAACGCCAGGGTCTACAATATATGACAGGCATTGTACTCTTAAACAGTACTGTATATTTGTAGATCTGGTATGTCATAAATGTCTGGATGTAACAGTACTGTCTATCTGTATGTCATGTATGTAATGTATGTTATGATGAATTGAAAATGGGGGACCCTGATGTAAACAAGACGAAAGTCTTTCTCTGGTCTGCATCCCCTTAACAATTGTGTGTATTGAGCCGTACTGTATTGTACCCATTCTGCAATCTGTTAATAAAATGTACAATCAATCAATCAATCAATCAATCAATCAATCAATCAATCAATCAATCAATCAATCAATGTCTACAGCACTACACAGTGTGTAATGTGATGTCTCTACAGCACCAGTGTGTAATGTGCAATCTATTAATAACATTTTCAAGCCTTTGAATACAGTAATTAAATTTAGTCCAATGAAATGAGGACTATTGTTTTTATAGTGGTACTATGTGCACAAATGACCAAATGTTACACACTTACACACACACACACACACACACTGCAATACCGTGTGTAACCACAAGAGCGTTCACATGCAATATCGTGTGTAACCACAAGGGCACACACACACACAGATTCAGGAACCGGACCCCGCCAAGCAAACTCACACACCGCAATACCGTGTGTAACCACAAGGGCACACACAAAGTCTGGAAAATTTACTTCCAGGGGACGTATTTTTTTCTCTCAAAAAAAATAGCACTAGGCATATCAGCAAGCTGTTTTCTATTGATTGCAATGCTCGTGCCCGTGGGGACCAGGACTCGGTCCCCACGGGAAAAATGGGTCCCCACGGCGTGAGTGATATGTCAGGTCATGGTCCCCAGCAGGATAGAAAAACAAACACACACACACACACACACACACACACACACACACACACACACACACACACACACACACACACACACACACACACACACACACACACACA
>NW_028170124.1:0-7500 GCF_963971535.1 Notolepis coatsorum
AATGCTAATCAGCCAGTCAGTCAGTCAGTCAGTCAGTCAGTCAGTCAGTCAGTCAGTCAGTCAGTCAGTCAGTCAGTCAGTCAGTCAGTCAGTCAGTCAGTCAGTCAGTCAGTCAGTCAGTCAGTCAGTCAGTCAGTCAGTCTGTCTGTCTGTCTGTCTGTCTGTCTGTCTGTCTGTCTGTCTCTCACTCTCTCTCTCTCTCCCTCTCTCTCCCTCTCTCTCCCTCTCTCTCTCTCTCTCTCTCTCTCTCTCTCTCTCTCCTCTCTCTCTCTCTCCTCCCTCTCCTCTCTCTCCTCTCTCTCTCTCTCTCTCTCTCTCTCTCTCTCTCTCTCTCTCTCTCTCTCTCTCTCTCTCTCTCTCTCTCTCACTCTCCTCTCTCTCCCTCTCTCTCCCTCTCTCTCCCTCTCTCTCCCTCTCTCCTCTCTCTCTCTCTCCTCTCTCCTCTCTCTCTCCTCTCCTCTCTCTCTCTCTCTCTCTCTCTCTCTCTCTCTCTCTCTCTCTCTCTCTCTCTCTCTCTCTCTCTCTCTCTCTCTCTCTCTCTCACTCTCTCTCTCTCCCTCTCTCTCCCTCGCTCTCTCTCTCTCCCTCTCTCTCTCTCTCTCTCTCTCTCTCCTCTCTCTCTCTCTCTCTCTCTCTCTCTCTCTCTCTCTCTCTCTCTCTCTCTCTCTCTCTCTCTCTCTCTCCTCCCTGAAGCTCAGAGGAACAGGCCACAGATGACTGCTGTTGTTTTAACTTTGAACGCTCCCCTGCCCACACACACACACACACACACACACACACACACACACACACACACACACACACACACACACACACACACACACACACACACACACACACACACACCTCGCATCCTCCTCCTGGGCGTGAAGGCAGGGCGTTGTGAGAAGAGAAGCCTCTAGATCAGGGGTGGGCAATTATTTTTCCCGGGGGGCCGAATGAGCAACTGAAAATATGTTGGGGGGCCGGGCCAAAATTCCAAACTCAATTATGCATAATATACATTTTATTTCTATATAAAAAGCAGTAAATGGCATTGTTTTGACCCCTGGTAAGAGTGTATGTTATTATTTGGCAATTAAAAGGTGAGGTTAGCTTTAAAAAATATCATTTATTCAAATAGAATTTATTTCCAAAATGATAAACAAAATGTGAAACATTAATAACAAAGGGCATTTTGAGTTTCATATACTATTGAAACAAGGATTTTCTTAGCTTTCTCTAAAGACATCACATCATCTTATAGCAAAAATAAACAAGACATGTCACTGAACTGTGAACATGTGTCCCACAACTGTGAAAGTGTCCCAGTTTTGTAGCCTTTTTTTTACGTTACATGCCTATATTAAACATTTAATGTTTTCAGAACTGTGCAAAAAAAAGAAAAAAAATATCAAGTGTCCATTTCACTTGTTATATTTCCACATTTTAGTGTTCTTCAGTTCTTTTTTTTTCATTCAGTGTGAGAAATCCAGTCTCTGTTGAGCTTTAACAAGTCCATCAAAGTCAGGTTGCATGTCTGAGGTGGAGATGCGAAGCACAGCTGCCAGATGTTCATCAGTGAGAGAGGATCTGTACCTGGACTTGGTAAACGTCAGGCACGTGCACACATAGAGGCCAAGGGGTGCCTGAGCACCTGCCTTTTGAGCCTCATCAAAAAAGTGCCCCTTTTTGATTTTTTTTTTTTTTTTTTTTTACTGTTACGCATTATAGACTGCCCTTCCAACTGAAAAATGTCAGGATAGAATCAAAATATTAGGTAAAGAGAGAGAGATGTCCCATATTCCATTGCAGTTTGCACGGCCTCCTCAGCGTGCCTCTCCGCGGACCTATATATTTTATGCATAGCGTGGGTGGTGATGATGATCATGATAGAAACCGCTGTTGAATGCTGATATTACACTCATTGAGGGACACAAAGAAGTCAAGTCTGATGGATTTGGGAATCTCAAATACAATCGAGATTGGAATAAAAAATGCATTTATATTAAACAATACAGAATATACAGCACTTCTTGGGGTCTGTAGGGTAAGCACTTATTCCCTCCCCCCTGAACATTTATGGAGATGTATGGGCCTTTTAAGTCAGTGATAAAAGTGTCTTTCAAGGATAAGTGAGCTCCTGCACTGATTATTATAGTTCAACATTCAATATTTGATCACCAAAACCCCCCAAAAAGCATAAAAAGGGGGCCCCCCGCCCGAAAAGGGCCCTTAAAAATATCGCTTGCGCGCTAAACGCGCTCGCTTAATATATACACACAAGTGTAGTGCCCTTTTCAGCCTTTGAGCACCTGCCCCTCTAAAGTCCTGTGCACGTCCCTGGTAAACGTCATGACTGAGAATGTCTGTTCACATATGTAGGTGGATCCAAAGAGAACCAACATCTTCTGAGCATGTCTCCTAAGCGTATATTGTGCGTGTGAACGTTGACATGAAAATTAAAAAGTACAAAAAAAAAAAAAAATTATTATCATGTAATCTTTCGCGGGCCGGTCAGAATCATCCCGCGGGCCGGATACGTACAATGCCCAGGTCTGCTCTAGATGTTTAGAGAACGCAGCGCTCCTGCAGGAGAGACGTCTCGGCTCACGGTGTTTTCTCAGAACACAGCTTCTCTGAACCCAGACCCCTCCCCCTCCCCTGTTTCCTCCCCTGTTTCCTCCCCTGTTTCCTCTCCTGTTTCCTCTCCTGTTTCCTCTCCTGTTTCCTCATGTTTCCTCTCCTGTTTCCTCTCCTCTTTCCTCCTGTTTCCTCTCCTGTTTCCTCCTCTTTCCTCCTGTTTCCTCTCCTGTTTCCTCCTGTTTCCTCTTGTTTCCTCTCCTGTTTCCTCCTCTTTCCTCCTGTTTCCTCTCCTGTTTCCTCTCCTCTTTCCTCTTGTTTCCTCTCCTGTTTCCTCCTCTTTCCTCCTGTTTCCTCTCCTGTTTCCTCTCCTCTTTCCTCTTGTTTCCTCCTGTTTCCTCCTCTTTCCTCCTGTTTCCTCTCCTGTTTCCTCCTCTTTCCTCCTGTTTCCTCTCCTGTTTCCTCTCCTCTTTCCTCTTGTTTCCTCTCCTGTTTCCTCCTCTTTCCTCCTGTTTCCTCTCCTGTTTCCTCTCCTCTTTCCTCTTGTTTCCTCTCCTGTTTCCTCCTCTTTCCTCCTGTTTCCTCTCCTGTTTCCTCTCCTCTTTCCTCTTGTTTCCTCTCCTGTTTCCTCTCCTGTTTCCTCCTGTTTCCTCTCCTGTTTCCTCTCCTGTTTCCTCTCCTGTTTCCTCATGTTTCCTCCTGTTTCCTCTCCTGTTTCCTCTCCTCTTTCCTCCTGTTTCCTCCTCTTTCCTCCTGTTTCCTCTCTTGTTTCCTCTCCTGTTTCCTCTCCTGTTTCCTCTCCTGTTTCCTCTCCTGTTTCCTCTCCTGTTTCCTCTCCTGTTTCCTCTCCTGTTTCCTCCTGTTTCCTCTCCTGTTTCCTCCTGTTTCCTCCTGTTTCCTCCTGTTTCCTCTCCTGTTTCCTCTCTTGTTTCCTCCTGTTTCCTCTCCTGTTTCCTCTCCTGTTTCCTCTCCTGTCTCCTTTTTCCTCCTGTTTCCTCTCCTGTTTCCTCTCCTGTTTCCTCTCCTCTTTCCTCCTGTTTCCTCTCCTGTTTCCTCTCCTCTTTCCTCCTGTTTCCTCCCCTGTTTCCTCTCCTGGTTCCTTTCCTGTTTCCTCTCCTCTTTCCTCCTGTTTCCTCTCCTGTCTCCTCTTTCCTCCTCTTTTCTCCTGTTTCCTCTCCTGTCTCCTTTTTCCTCCTGTTTCCTCTCCTGTTTCCTCTCCTGTTTCCTCCTGTTTCCTCTCCTGTTTCCTCCTGTTTCCTCTCCTCTTTCCTCCTGTTTCCTCTTGTTTCCTCTCCTGTTTCCTCTCCTCTTTCCTCCTCTTTCCTCCTGTTTCCTCTCCTGTCTCCTTTTTCCTCCTGTTTCCTCTCCTGTTTCCTCTCCTGTTTCCTCTCCTGTTTCCTCTTGTTTCCTCTCCTGTTTCCTCCTGTTTCCTCTCCTCTTTCCTCCTGTTTCCTCTCCTGTTTCCTCCTGTTTCCTCTCCTCTTTCCTCTTGTTTCCTCCTGTTTCCTCTCCTGTTTCCTCCTGTTTCCTCTCCTGTTTCCTCCTGTTTCCTCCTGTTTTCTCCCCTGTTTCCTCTCCTGTTTCCTCCTGTTTCCTCTCCTGTTACCTCTCCTGTTTCCTCCTCTGTTTCCTCCTGTTTCCTCCTCTGTTTCCTCCTGTTTCCTCCCCTGCTTTCTCCCAGAGGCTGCTGGGATGCAGACGAACATGGTAGAGAGTAGGGATGCACTGAATATTCGGCCACCGAAAATTATCGGCCGAAAATGGTTAAAAAGGGCACTTTCGGCTTTCGGCCGAAAGGGTTTTAGCACCGAAAATATATCACCGAATGTCAAATAACAGGGTTACGTTCGTAACCTAACGTGTTGTTGTGATGACGTAATCAAAGCGCGGCTACAGACATAGCATGCGCAGCGTGTAACGTGAGCAGCTTGGCAGCTCTTCCTGCGTTCTGCAGCCTGTGATAACTAACTCCTCTTGTCTTGGAAGTCGCGCTGTTTCTATGTAAACTCCACGAGCAACGCATCCAATAAATGCGTCTTTAACATGCTTTATATCCTCGCCATTACTATATGCCTGTCGCGGTTCAAAGATGTTTTAACTAACATTAGCGTTAAGCTAGCTAACGCTTCCATTCCTCTTTCACTCTCTTAAGCTACGTCATTCCCCGCTAAGCGTCACGGGAGATGTAGTGAATACAACAGTCCTTCCATGTAGGCTAGAACGCCGTGAATTATGACAGTAGCCACTACAGTGACATCATTAAGTCTGCTATACGCTATTCTCCCTCTCGTGTGTGTGTGTGTGTGTCTTTATGCAGATCTTTATGCAGTTTTAAAGCACCTTGGCTTTGCTCTGAACGCACTTTGTTGTAGTTATCCTACAGAGAAAAGAAAATGCACTTGACTTTAATGCACATTTTGTTGTATGCAAAGAGAAAATGTTTAAATTGTACAATCTTTCAGCAGTCGTCTGGAATTAATGTATGCATTCAAAAGTGCTGAATAAATATTTTATGGGCCCATAACTGGAAAAAAAAATACATTATATATATATTTATATTAATCATTTTCGGCCTTTCGGTTTTCGGCCAACTGTTTCCTATTTTCGGTATTCGGTTTCGGCCAAGAATTTCCCATTCGGTGCATCCCTAGTCGAGAGTAATGAATTTGCTGTAATCTGATTACAAACATTTGTAAAGTGTAATCCACTACAGTTACTTACTATAATGAAGAAGTAAACACATCGCCTACAACTTGAGAGTTGTTCTGAAGCACCCATGTGTGTGTGTGTGTGTGTGTGTGTGTGTGTGTGTGTGTGTGTGTGTGTGTGTGTGTGTGTGTGTGTGTGTGTGTGTGTGTGTGTGTGTGTGTGTGTGTGTGTGTGTGTGTGTGTGTGTGTGTGTGTGTGTGTGTGTGTGTGTGTGTGTGTGTGTGTGTGTGTGTGTGTGTGTGTGTGTGTAAGAGCACAGCCCCGCTCCTCGCGCAGACAGAGAGAGAGACGGAGAGATAGAGAAAACGGCAAACAAGATTAGTTTGCAACGTTTAAATTCCTCGAAAAAAAAAAACTCCACAATTTCTCGAGTACCTACCGATAGCAGAACCGATAATGTCGGATCTTATCAATACTCTGTTTTTTTCTAATTTAGAACCGGTTCCCGTTTAGAACCGGGTTTCGGGGGGCATCCCTAAATGTCACAGACACAAACATCGACTACATAACTTGAGAGCAGGCTGTGCAGGTAGAGCTGTTTCCCCGAAGCCTGTTTTTGGGATTCGAACTTCGGCAGGGTTTTTAGAACGGGGCGTTCGAACCATCGTTTTTAATCATGCAAAAAATTTGCTCCTATTCCTAAATAATTTTTCTGGTTCAGTACTGTCGAGTCTTACACATACATAGCGCACATTTCCGCATATAATGTAGAACATTATGTGCATATTGCTGCGGTTATTAAAAGTAGTAGTACCTGCTTACTGGTCACAGGGGGCTTCAATAACGTTTGGATGGTGATCCATTTTGTGAAACAACATCTTTGTTGGCCGACGCCTCCTGCTGTCTTAACGTTAGCAAGCTAAACGTGCAGAACATACCTGTGTCACGTTAAGTAACTTGTGTTCCGCTGGGAAAGTTCAGCATCACTGCTTACACTTGGTTTAATCCAAACGTCCGTTCGGAAATGTTGTATTATGAAATAAGACGGGTGAGTGTGAGTGAGTCTCTCTCTCTCTTTTTTGCACGATTGATTCGTTTCCTGATAATGTATGACGGTGACCCCTGACCCCTCCTCATCTCCACTAGACTGTGTTGTGTGTGACCTTCGACCCCCCCTCATCTCCACTAGACTGTGTTGTGTCTGTGTTCGTGCGTGACCTTCGACCCCTCCTCATCTCCACTAGACTGTGTTGTGTCTGTGTTCGTGCGTGACCTTCGACCCCTCCTCATCTCCACTAGACTGTGTTGTGTCTGTGTTCGTGCGTGACCTTCGACCCCTCCTCATCTCCACTAGACTGTGTCGTGTCTGTGTTCGTGCGTGACCTTCGACCCCTCCTCATCTCCACTAGACTGTGTTGTGTCTGTGTTCGTGCGTGACCTTCGACCCCTCCTCATCTCCACTAGACTGTGTTGTGTCTGTGTTCGTGCGTGACCTTCGACCCCTCCTCATCTCCACTAGACTGTGTCGTGTCTGTGTTCGTGCGTGACCTTCGACCCCTCCTCATCTCCACTAGACTGTGTTGTGTCTGTGTTCGTGCGTGACCTTCGACCCCTCCTCATCTCCACTAGACTGTGTTGTGTCTGTGTTCGTGCGTGACCTTCGACCCCCCCTCATCTCCACTAGACTGTGTTGTGTCTGTGTTCGTGCGTGACCTTCGACCCCTCCTCATCTCCACTAGACTGTGTTGTGTCTGTGTTCGTGCGTGACCTTCGACCCCCCCTCATCTCCACTAGACTGTGTCGTGTCTGTGTTCGTGCGTGACCTTCGACCCCTCCTCATCT
This sequence comes from Notolepis coatsorum, assembly GCF_963971535.1. Lineage (NCBI taxonomy): Eukaryota > Metazoa > Chordata > Actinopteri > Aulopiformes > Paralepididae > Notolepis > Notolepis coatsorum. The sequence continues at coordinate 7,054 of NW_028170124.1, forward strand.
CCACTAGACTGTGTTGTGTCTGTGTTCGTGCGTGACCTTCGACCCCCCCTCATCTCCACTAGACTGTGTTGTGTCTGTGTTCGTGCGTGACCTTCGACCCCTCCTCATCTCCACTAGACTGTGTTGTGTCTGTGTTCGTGCGTGACCTTCGACCCCCCCTCATCTCCACTAGACTGTGTTGTGTCTGTGTTCGTGCGTGACCTTCGACCCCTTCTCATCTCCACTAGACTGTGTTGTGTCTGTGTTCGTGCGTGACCTTCGACCCCTCCTCATCTCCACTAGACTGTGTTGTGTCTGTGTTCGTGCGTGACCTTCGACCCCCCCTCATCTCCACTAGACTGTGTTGTGTCTGTGTTCGTGCGTGACCTTCGACCCCTCCTCATCTCCACTAGACTGTGTTGTGTCTGTGTTCGTGCGTGACCTTCGACCCCCCCTCATCTCCACTAG
>NW_028170124.1:12500-19858 GCF_963971535.1 Notolepis coatsorum
CAAAGCTTTGAATTAAAATCGAATCTCGGCCCCGAAGCTTCGAATTCCAAAAACGATTCCGAGGTCAGCCGAGGTCAGCCGAGGTCAGCCCTACACAACACACTGAGGTCAGCCCTACACAACACACTGAGGTCAGCCCTACACAACACACTGAGGTCAGCCCTACACAACACACTGAGGTCAGCCCTACACAACACACTGAGGTCAGCCCTACACAACACACTGAGGTCAGCCCTACACAACACACTGAGGTCAGCCCTACACAACACACTGAGGTCAGCCCTACACAACACACTGAGGTCAGCCCTACACAACACACTGAGGTCAGCCCTACACAACACACTGAGGTCAGCCCTACACAACACACTGAGGTCAGCCCTACACAACACACTGAGGTCAGCCCTACACAACACACTGAGGTCAGCCCTACACAACACACTGAGGTCAGCCCTACACAACACACTGACTGAGGTCAGCCCTACACAACACACTGAGGTCAGCCCTACACAACACACTGAGGTCAGCCCTACACAACACACTGAGGTCAGCCCTACACAACACACTGAGGTCAGCCCTACACAACACACTGAGGTCAGCCCTACACAACACACTGACTGAGGTCAGCCCTACACAACACACTGAGGTCAGCCCTACACAACACACTGAGGTCAGCCCTACACAACACACTGAGGTCAGCCCTACACAACACACTGAGGTCAGCCCTACACAACACACTGAGGTCAGCCCTACACAACACACTGACTGAGGTCAGCCCTACACAACACACTGAGGTCAGCCCTACACAACACACTGACTGAGGTCAGCCCTACACAACACACTGAGGTCAGCCCTACACAACACACTGACTGAGGTCAGCCCTACACAACACACTGAGGTCAGCCCTACACAACACACTGACACAGTACTCAGAGGTCAGCCCTACACAACACACTGACACAGTACTCAGTGATCCAGCTGTCTGTTCTCATCTGGCATTAAGACATGATCTGAGTGAGGTTGCTTCCTGCTCAATATGCAAATAAACACTTACAGGGCTCGAAATTGCGACCGCATTGGTCGCATATGCTCCCAAGATTGTATCTGTGTGACCTCAAAAAATATATATATATATATCCATGTCTCTGTACATTCGCTAGTTTGTCACTCAGTATGTGCCTTGTGAGTTGACAGTGACCATTCTAACCAATCAAACGTGAGCTTGACGTTCTTACCTTTAATGACCTGATAATAATTGTCTATGGAGCTCGCTGCCTCCTTCTTCATGTGAGCTGTGTATCTTACCACCTGGGTCGGAGCACGGGGGCACACGTTCAGAGTTCAGAGTTCAGAGTTCACACGGCGGGCACACGTTCAGAGTTCACACGGCGGGCACACGTTCTGAGGACATGACGACTCCAATATACTTTGGATTCGTTCAACAGGATTTTTGTGCAATAGTGGCCTAATATAGCCTGTGTGTGTGTTCGACAATATGAGGAGAACCAGGATATTCAGCGGGGGGGGGGGGGGGGGCTACAGGTGTGGGCACTGGCAGGGTGATAGAAGAAAGACAATAAATATAGGAAATAAAATTGTATCTGAATGTAAAAATGAGACAAATAAACCGTGTAAACAATATAATTAACTGAATATAAAAAGGTGCAGAGGAGCCGTTATAATATAAGTTACAATAAATATAGGCAATAAAACAAAATGTTATCCGAATATATACTATGAGTAAAGCGGTGTCCACACGGTGTGGGTGAGGGTGGTACTCTGTGCCCTAACTGGCATCATGATGTATGTCATGTGTTATAATCTGTGCCGGTTTAGGTGGTTGAGAGTCAGACACACTGACCTGTGTTTGTAGCACAGAGTTATACGGGGAGGGGTTCACGAGACCCCCGAGGACCTGACACACGAGACCCCCGAGGACCTGACACACGAGACCCCCGAGACCTGACACACGAGACCCCCGAGGACCTGACACACGAGACCCTGAGGACCTGACACACGAGACCCCGAGGACCTGACACACGAGACCCCCGAGGACCTGACACACGAGACCCCCGAGGGGACCTGACACACGAGACCCCCGAGGACCTGACACACGACCCCGAGACCCCGAGGACGTGACACACGAGACCCCTGAGGACCTGACACACGAGACCCTGAGGACGTGACACACGAGACCCCTGAGGACCTGACACACGAGACCCCTGAGGACCTGACACACGAGACCCCCGAGGACCTGACACACGAGACCCCCGAGGACCTGACACACGAGACCCCCGAGGACCTGACACACGAGACCCCGAGGGCGTGACACACGAGACCCCGAGGACCTGACACACGAGACCCCTGAGGACCTGACACACGAGACCCCGAGGACCTGACACACGAGACCCCCGAGGACCTGACACACGAGACCCCCGAGGGGGCGTGACACACGAGACCCCCGAGGACCTCCTGACACACGAGACCCCCGAGGGGGCGTGACACACAGTGGACTGACTCGGCACCGGAGGTCCTTCAATGTGGACCGATTTAAGTTCACACTGCTAACAGGATGTGGCCTCTGTTGAGAGAGAGAGAGAGAGGGGAGAGAGAGAGAGGGGGGGAGAGAGAGAGAGAGAGGGGGAGAGAGAGAGGAGAGGGGGGGGAGAGAGAGAGAGAGAGAGAGAGAGAGAGAGAGAGAGAGACGGAGGAGAGAGAGGGGGAGAGAGAGAGAGGGGGGAAAAGAGAGAGAGAGAGAGAGAGAGAGAGAGAGAGAGAGAGAGAGAGAGAGAGAGAGAGACGAGAGAGAAGAGGGGAGAGAAGAGAGAGGGGGGAGAGAGAGAGAGAGAGAGAGAGAGAGAGGGGGAGAGAGAGAGAGAGAGGGGGTGAGAGAGGGAGAGAGAGGGAGAGAAAGAGAGAGAGAGAGAGAGAGAGAGAAGGGGAGAGAGAGGGGAGAGGGCGGGGGAGAGAGAGAGAGGGGGGGAGAGAGATAGGGGGAGAGAGAGAGAGTAGAGCCATATGAAATCTGTTTTATTATTTTCCAAATTCCATTTTATTTTTTCCATATTCCGTTTTTTCCGTTTTAATTAGGGGTGCACCGATATATCGGTCGGGTATCGGTATCGGCCGATAAGTGCCTTGTTGACTGCTATCGGCCTATCGGCCGATAAGCTCAAATGTGCCGATAGCAGTCGCCGATAAATACCCATCAATTTGTGTAGCGTCAAAAGGCAAAAAAAAAAAAGTTCACTCGCGCGATCTACCTGCAACATGCCCGCCGTCCCCCACACACCACACACAAGCTACTGCATCAAAGTAACTACTTACATTTACATTTACATTTAGTCATTTAGCTGACGCTTTTATCCAAAGCGACTTACAAGTTCTGTACGACAAGTCATCAGGAAGGGCACAACTCTATCAGCTGAGTAACAATGTTCATCAAAGTGTTGAGTGCTACAGTGTAGGTTAGTTTATTAGGACAAGTGCATGACAGTACGGTTAGTTAGGGGTTTATTTATTTTTTTTTTTTTTTTTTTTTTAATTCAGATAATGGTTGAAGAAGTGAGTCTTTAGTCGACGGCGAAAGATTGGACGTGATTCGGCTGTCCTAACTGGGTGGGTAGTTCATTCCACCATTGTGGGCAAGGACTGAGAATAGGCGACTTCTCTTTGATGACCCTCCGGAGCTTGGATAGGAGTCGGTCTGAGGCGGCCAGAAGATGCAGAGCGTAGGGTCTTGAGGGTGTGTAGTTAGAGACCATTGACCGGAGGTAGGCGGGAGCAGTTCCCTTTGCCGCACGGTATGCTAGGTCAAGGCCTTGAAGCGGATTCGTGCAGCAATGGGGAGCCAGTGCAGGTCCCTAAGAAGTGGGGTGACATGGGCCGACTTCGGTAGGTTTGAGATCAGGCGGGCCGCTGCGTTCTGAATGAGTTGAAGAGGCTTAGTGGCAGTGGCCGGGAGGCCAGCGAGCAGTGCGTTGCAGTAGTCGAGGCGGGAGATGACTGTTGATTGGACGAGGAGTTGGGTGGCTTCTTTTGTCAGGAAGGGGCGGATCCTTCTGACGTTGCTCAGGAGGAATCTGCATTTTCTGGTTGTCGCTGCGATGTGAGCAGAGAAGTTCAACTGGTCGTCGAGGACAACACCAAGGTTCTTGGCGGTCGGGGACGCGGTCACAGCTGCATTCTCAACTGTGATGGAAAGGTCGGTCAGGGGGAGGATTTGGCCGGCAGGTGGAGCAATTCTGTTTTGCTTAGGTTCAGTTTGAGGTGGTTGGTCGTCATCCAGGCGGAGATGTCGGACAGACAGGCCGAGATCCGCTCAGAGACGTGGATATCTGAGGGAGGGAAGGAGGAAGAGTTGAGTATCGTCGGCATAACAGTGGTAGGAGAAGCCATGAGACGTGATAATGTTACCCAGTGATTTAGTGTAGAGGGAGAAGAGAAGGGGTCCTAAAACCGAGCCCTGGGGGACACCGTCCGCAGGGGGCGGGTGGCCGACAGGGTCCCTCTCCATGACACTTGGTAGGAGCGGTCATTGAGGTATGATGACAACCATGTCAGCGCAGAGCCAGCCACTCCCATTCCTGCGAGGGCCGCGAGGAGGATCTGGTGGTTGACTGTGTCGAAGGCTGCAGATAGATCTAGGAGAATCAGGACAGAGGAGAGGCCTTTCGCTTTTGCTTTTGCTACTTATGATTAACAAGGCATTCGTTTTGTGGCATTAGCGTTATATAGTTAGTGTTACACGGACAATAACATCAGCATATTATTATTACCCATAGCAGCAAGGCATTACTCCGAGTCCGTTCATTAGCTCGGTTCCATTCCGTTGCTCATTCCGTACCCAACTACACATTCTGCAATCTGTTAATAAAGTTTTCAACCAGACAAATGTATAGAAAGGCTTTGTTTTATTATAACATTTGTTGCAGTAAAATCATTATGTCTCATTTGGTCATGCGTGGAGCGCCGGTCGGCGGGCCGGGCAGCTAACGTAGCTACGTTATTAGCTATTAGATGCAAGACTAACGTTACTGGTGAAAATGTGATTTGCGTTGGAATACTCCTTTGTCAACTTGCTGTACTTTGCTTGCAGGTCTGCAGTCATTATTGCTGCATTATGAATAGCCGCAACTTTAGCCAAGGTAACGTTATGGCTAAACCTTTAACAATAGTTAACGCTAGCTTTCGGTTAGCTGTTCAATGCTATTAATAACACAACTCCCCGTCAACACCCTCTCTCGGGAAGATGGCATTTAAGAAAGTATCTGCTGTTAAAATGAAGTGTTACACGTTCAATAACAAGCATATTATTTACCCGAAGATAGCAGTAAACAAGGCATTACTCCGTTAGTACGTTCATAGCTCGGTTCCATTCCGTTGCTCATTCCGTACCCAACTACACATTCTGCAATCTGTTAATAAAGTTTTCAACCAGACAAATGTATAGAAAGCTTTGTTTTATTATAACATTTGTTGCAGTAAATCATTATGTCTCATTTGGTCATGCGTGGAGCGCCGGTCGGCGGGCCGGGGAGCTAACGTAGCTAAGTGTGTTCTGCTCTCGCAAACAGAATGCCCGGAAGTAGAAAAATTTATAAACGCTTGCCGATTGGTGGTAAGGACAGCAGGAGGTGGGTGCTAGCGGTCACCGGGTGGCGTAATTGGCCGAATCGACTGTCAATCAAAATGGTTCCATTGCATTGGTTGAAAGCTCTGGTTGAGAGAATAGTATCCTGCTGCAGGCCGCAAGAATGGTTCCATTGCATTGGTTGAAAGCTCTGGTTGAGAAAATAGTATCCCTCTGCAGGCCGCAAGACGATACTGGGAGAGAGATAGTGATACCATAAACTATTTCTGATGTTTCCTTTTTTTAAGTAAGTAAAGAGGCCTACAAATACAAACATACACATACAAATATACAGTAGTTTCATTAAAAAAAAAAAAATTAAAAAAAAAAATCGGTATCGGTATCGGCGGCCAATTTTCATATCGGTGCATCCCTAGTTTTAATATTTCAGAATTCTGTATTTTGCTTTGTACGCTCATTTTACCATCAGAAATAGTGTCTAATAAGTGGGAATGAATAAATGTCCACATTTAATAAGATATAACAGTCCATTTAATAGGGCTGTCTTAAATACTTCGAAGCTTCGTTCGATGGGCATGGGATTCGAATATGAAAATAAAATTTGATTATTAAAAAATATAAAAATAAATGATATATATTTTTTTTTGCTAAATCAACTCTGCCTCTCTTTGTTAACTACAACAAGCAATGCTGTTTGTTATTTAAGACGAGGTCGGACTCGGCACTGACAGATTGTGTTCATTGTGCTGCTTTTATAAAGCCTCAAATGACGGCTTACAATATTTCATGAAAGCAAAGTGTTTTGTTTGTCTAAGATTTAAAAAGGTTTAAACTTTACAGCACTGACAAAGTTGAACAAAGTGCTGTACAAGTCCAAAAAAAAAAAAAATAATAATATATATATATATATATATATATATATATATATTTTTTTACAGTTGATTCCATTTTTATTGCTCAATTCCGCGATTCCGTCCGCGATTCCGTGATCGCGGATTTCATATGGCTCTAAGAGAGAGAGGGGAGAGAGAGAGAGGGGGAGAGAGAGAGAGAGAGAGAGAGGGGGAGAGAGAGAGAGAGGGGGGTGAGAGAGGGGGAGAGAGAGAGAGAGAGAGGGGGGAGAGAGATAGGGGGAGAGAGAGAGGAGAGAGGGGGAGAGAGAGAGGGGGAGAGAGGGAGGAGAGAGAGAGAGAGAGAGAGAGAGGGGGGAGAGAGAGAGAGAGAGGGGGGAGAGGAGAGAGAGAGGGGGGGGAGAGGGAGAGAGAGAGAGAGAGCTATAAGGCCTTAATTGAGTTGCCCTTGACCTCTCAGTATGGCCCCTTGACCTCAGTATGGCCCTGCGCTGCTGTGAGTGTTATTGATCGTCTATAGGAGAAAAATAAACCGGCTACTTATTTAATGACAACACAAAGACGAACAGACAACACAGCATACATAGTCACTGTACTAGGATTTACACACACACAATCTGACTTACAGTGATGTCTGCTGCCCCCTACTGGTGAATATAAACCATGACAGACAACTAGGGTCCTGTAGTCCGTGTACACTGAGCAATTATTATTTAATTTTTTTATATCAATGTATATCTTTATCTAAGTATTTATCAAGTACATTTTTATCTAAGTATGTATTCAAGTATATTTCATATAAGTATTTATCAAAGTACAATTTCATCTAAGTATTAAATGTTTTATTTTAATTATGTGATTCAAAGGCCCTTCGGCAATCAAATCTAGCTGTTAACAGTATTGCTCTCTCTCCTCTC
>NW_028170123.1:0-15003 GCF_963971535.1 Notolepis coatsorum
AAAAGAAACTGGAAGGTGCATCCATCAAGTTAGCACTTTGGAACCTCGACCGAACCAATGCACCCTGTGCCTGCATGCCTAGCAGATCCTTAAGCATATTTTTCTTGGATTTTAGAACCTCAAAATATCCCTGACTCCGTATGGGCTCAAACATATTCTGAAGGCCCTCAATCTCAGCCTCTAGATCCCTCATTGACCTTGTAATGCCCCGTGTGACATTAAGAGTGTATTGCTGACACAACTGTTTAATTTGAACTTTCCCCCAGTCCCACCACTGCCTCAGGGACAAAAAATCCTCTTTTTCACCCCTAAACCGTCTAAAAAAAAAATAAAAGTCTCCTTAAAATTAACATCACACAGTAATGTGGAGTTAAAATGCCAATAAGCACTCTTTGGTTTTACCCTTGAAATAAAAACATCACTTAAAACCAACGAATGATCAGTAAAACCCACCGGCATAATTTTACACATCTTCACAACTCCACAATGATGTTTAAAACAATAAAACCTATCCAACCTAGCTAAAGAAATAACATTTTCTCTAACATGAGTCCAAGTATACTGTCTCTTGTTGTCATTTAACCTTCTCCAAATGTCCACAAGATCATGCGTCTCTACTATTCGATTTAAAATCCTCTGCGATTCTCTGTGAGGTTCAATGTGGTTCCTGTCTAAAAAATTATTCTGAGTGCAATTAAAATCACCACCCAGAAATAAAAAATCATCAGAATTACAACTCCTCATAGTGTCATTGAGCTCATTTAAAAACAAAGCTCTCTCTGAACCAACCACGGGCGCATAAATATTAATAAAAACCATAGTACGCCTTTCAAACTTGGCTGTTACTACCATCAGTCTCCCCCCCACTTTCGACTGTATATCATAAGACAAAGGTACAAACCGTTTTGAAAATAAAATGCCAATCCCCCCACTCACTGAGGTCAGGGAGTTTAAAAACACCTCACCCTTCCATTCTGTATTCCAGTCTGTTTCATTTGACATATCACTATGCGTTTCCTGCACCAACATAACATCAATGCTTTTCACTTTGATCAATTCATATAACAGAGCTCTTTTCTTTATGTCCCTTGCCCCATTCAAATTCAACGTGGCCACTCTAAAATTACTGCTCATAAAAAAAAAAGAGTAAACCACCCACGTGAACAAAATCACCAAAACAACAAAACTATACCAATTCCCCCCCATCATCATCTTCTTTGTTGAGGTCCTTCTTAACCCCCTGTACCAAAAACCTCAACCGGTAAAGGGACACCTTAAAATGTCCATCCCCAATTGACAACACACCAGTCCTTTCAATTGGGACCTGAGATAAGAAAAACAGTGAGGTCAAGGAGCAAAAAAAAAACACTCTCTCCATGTCCCTTGCCCCATACAACAAAACAAACAAAATCCACTCTAAAAACACCCCCCATTAAGAATAAATAAAATAAATAACCAACAAACAAAAAAACAACAAAACTACACTGAGTCCACTCCGTCCTCACCCTTACTGAGGTCAGTGAGGTCCCGCTGTGCCTTCTGTAAAAATTTTCTCATCCTGTACATCTCTGTTTCCACAAAACGACCGTCTCCTTGAAACCTCATATTTCTCCTCGCTGACTCAACAAACAACGCCTTGTCAGGAAAATGATCAGCTACCTCCACTCCCCTCCTATTTTTTGTCGCCTGTAAAAAACCTTTCATTTTCTCCAATGAATAGCCCTCAATGCCCGTATCAGCAGCATCGCCCTCAAATTCCTCATCATCCTCATCAGCACCCATCTCCGACCATATACTCTCCTGTGAGCACTGTGTTCCGCTGAGTACTTCCTTCACATCTGCCTTCTTAGCTTGAGAGCTTGACAACTCAACTATTTCTAGCTTCCTCTTCTGTCTTACAACCATCAACCCGTCGTCCCCCTCCCCCATGTCAATATCCTCTACTTCCTCCACCCTGACCCCCCCACCTGAGTCCTTTGACCCTGTTCCTCCAACAGTCTCACCTTCCTCCTGCCCATTCATCTCATCCACACTGAACCCAGCCCTTCCACCCTGTTCCTGCAGCTCAATGACCTCCACCTCATGTTTACTTCCATCCTCCATAATCCTCCCTACCACGACCCCCCCCCCCCCCCCTCATTCTCATCCCCACCAACTGTCCCCTGCACTTCCAGAGGTCCATCTTCCTCCTGGCTGTTCATCGTGTCCCTGTCGACACACGCCCCCCCACCCTGTCCCTTCAGACCGACTACAGCCACCTGTTCACTTCCATCCTCCGTACTCCTTTCCACCACGACCCCCCCCCCCCCCCCTCATTCCCATCCCCAATATCTGTCCCTTGAACAGTTCCACTCTTCTCCTGGCTATTCAACGTGTCCCGGCTGACACTAACCCCTTCCACCCCCCCCACATTTCCATCTCCACCCAATGTTCCCCGTACCTCATCCCCAGCCTTACTACCCTCTCCTCCCCTTTCCTTATCGCTTCTATCTGGTACAATAACCTTCTCAGAAACCTCCCCTCCACCCCTCTTCCCCTTTACCCCCCCCCCCTCAACACCTTGAACCACACCCCAAGCTGCTCCCTCTTTCCTCGTTGTGTTCTTCCCATCATTTACCCTGCTTGGCCCCTCCCCAGGGCACCCTTGTCTTTGATGCCCCTCCTTTCCGCACCCAAAACAACGCATGTTCTGTGTTGTCGCAAAAATAATATACTCAAACCCATCTACTATTACTTTAAAATTAAGATCCAACTCATCATCACGTTTGTTCATTATGATGAACGTCTGCCTCCTGTGAGAAACCACATGTTGTAATTCAGGTGCTTTAAACCCCGAAGACATCTTCTTCAAAGGAGATACTATCTTCCCAAACCTGGTGAGTTCCCTCAATATAAGCTCGTCACCCACCAACGGAGGAACGTTTGACAACATCACCTTTTTGGCCGGTGTTGTGAGCGGCATAACCGAGACAAAGGTGTCATTTATGACTAAACCATCCAAAATCAAACGATTTACTTTACTCAAATCATCGAGAAAAAATACGACCCCTCCATTCATTCTTGCCGCGGACTTAACGGTCGGAGCGCCTACTACCTTCGCAACAGCGAGACTACAGGTCTCTACTGAACACGGGAAAGCCGGCGAGACCTTAAAGCCATGTTTCCTGGTCAAACGCGCAAAGTCCATTGTCACCGTGACAGCAGACAGCTGCCCAGGCGAACACCGACAACGCTACCAGCTCACCACCAACACACAACCAGTCAAATAAACTACAGTCTAATTCACAATTTTGACAAAACAACATAAAGATAGGAAAAGTTTAGAAGACTCACGCGTTCCGCAAACTCTCAGCAGCACCACACTCAAAACTCCCGCACCACCATCCATACGCATGCGCACAGAGAGAGAGAGAGAGAGAGAGAGAGAGAGAGAGAGAGAGAGAGAGAGAGAGAGAGAGAGAGAGAGAGAGAGAGATATAGATAGATAGATAGATAGATAGATAGATAGATAGATAGATAGATAGATAGATAGATAGATAGATAGATAGATAGATAGTTAGACAGACAGACAGACAGACAGACAGACAGACAGACAGACAGACAGACAGACAGACAGACAGACAGACAGACAGACAGACAGACAGACAGACAGACAGGCAGGCAGACAGGCAGACAGACAGACAGACAGACAGACAGACAGACAGACAGACAGACAGACAGACAGACAGACAGACAGACAGACAGACAGACAGACAGACAGACAGACAGACAGACAGACAGACAGACAGACAGACAGACAGATAGATAGATAGATAGATAGATAGATAGATAGATAGATAGATAGATAGATAGATAGATAGATAGATAGATAGATAGATGTTTTTATCTCGTGTGTAGCTTTTCTAGGTCCTTCTCCGGTCAGCATGTTGAGGATAACACTAGGGATGTCCCGATCCGATCACGTGATCGGGATCGGGGGCCGATCACGTGATTTTCAGAAGATCGGGATCGAAAAAATAATAATAATAAACAGGATTTTTTTTTTCTTTTTTTCTTTTCTTTTTTTTTTATTCAACAAACATGACCATGTTCACGTCTTAAACTCATACTGAGGCCTTAGTTTTGGTTTTGAATTGCATATCATCATTCATTTATTTATTGTCACACAGAGCAGAAGAATTTTGCCAAAACAAACGCATTTCCTTTGATTTAATTATACATCAAATGATTTATGTCAAGGATGAGGGACATCCACTAGTTGCAGAACTTGCAGTCACCTGATTTTTACAGATGATGGCGCCATTGCTCTCATGAAGCAGCAGGTTGGAGGCGGAGTTTTTAGATTACTCCGGTTGCAATGCCTCGCTTGAATGAAGTTAACTTTTCACCTGGATAACGTCAACATTCAGGGTGAATGTAATGTGAGAAATTGGGATGGGAGAAATTTTTTTATTTAAATTTTTATAAAAAAAAAATTATCGGATCGGGAAAGATCGGTATCGGTAGATACTCAAAATCACATGATCGGGATCGGATCGGGAGCAAAAAAATTTGATCGGGACATCCCTAGATAACACACACACACACACACACACACACACACACACACACACACACACACACACACACACACCCACCTACATGCTTTGCGTGACGACTCAATAAATTATGTCAGGACAGTAGGACACGCATGTTTTATGATGTGTGTGTGTGAGGGGGGGCGGGGTTATTTGTGTTTATGTAGATGTTGTTTGTATGTGTGTGTGTGTGTGTGTGTGTGTGTGTGTGTGTGTGTGTGTGTGTGTGTGTGTGTGTGTGTGTGTGTGTGTGTGTGCGTGTGTGTGGAAAAAAGTGGTACTCTTTCATGAGAGCTCTAGAAGTCAGTGCCGATGAATGTGTCACACGCAGGTCACAGGTCAAAGGTCACAGGATGTGTTGGTTGTTGCTGGTAAATGCTGCATCAGTGTGAACCAACACCTCTCGTCACTGTGTCCTCAGATTCATCACTAATGATAGATACAACACTCATCACTCTGTGCTCAGATCAGGCCACGTGAGCGGATCGGCGCGGGCGAGAAATCCGCTCTTCGCTCTTTAAAGCTTGGTCCGCTCCGCTAATCACTCATGTTGACCCCGCCCCCAAGTCGCTCTCCGCTCGATCACCGCTCACCTTGAATCGAGCGCTCCCCGCTCCCCGCGCCAGATCGCTCGGCAGATTTTTTAATTTTTTTTGGAGCATGGTGTAAATGAGCTCAAACTACAACAGTCTACACCCCCTGGGCCCCTTAACAATTGTTTGTATTGAGCCGCATTGTAATTGTACCCATTCTGCAATGTTAAATAACGTTGTTTATCCATTCACTAGCTCTATTAAGCGATGATAGCTAGCCTAGCCACAATGCTATGGTCGCTGCCATTAACGTTAGCATGTAAGCTAACGACAACAACAATGGCGTCAAAACTTTTTTAACAGGATGTGAGTGACAAAGCCTGAACAGGATATCACAGGTTCACCCTTCTCATTGGTTGAAAATGGCCTTCATGTTTGTACATCGCCATCTGTTGCTTTGGCATTGTACTACATGTATATTACATCAGTGTTAAACCACTGTGAGCGGCCCGGAGCGGATTGGAGCGGAGGAGAACTCTCGCTCCGGACGTCGCGCCGAATCATTTTAAAACCCACTCCTCGCTCACGTCAAAACCGCCCGCTCTGCTCCCCGCGCCGCGCCGCTCACATGGCCTGACTCAGATTCATCACTAATGATCAGTGTTGGGACTAACGCGTTACAAAGTAACGCCGTTACAGTAACGCCGTTACATTTGGCAGTAACTAGTACTCTAACGCATTACTTTTTAAATTCAGTAACGCCGTTAGCCGTTAGCGTTACTGAATGGTTCGTTACTGCGTTATTTGCGTTATATACTGCGTAGATTAGATTGATAGCGAGCGGTAGTGATTATTATTATTATTATCCTGTCTGCTTGCGGGGGAAACGCTGTGCTGGGGTGTGTTTTGTTTACTATAGTCCCGACTCCCGACTGGCGAGTTGGTACGTTTTACCTGGAGAGAGAGCTATTATTTTACTTATTTTTTCTTTTATCACAGCATGGCAGCGCCCAGCTACTCGCATATTTCTCTTTTGTCAAGCACAAAGAAAATAACGTTTTAGTTAAATGTCATTTGTGTTTTGGCTCAAAGATACTGGAGTCTAACGTTAACGACCAGGACTCATCTGAAGCCACTCGCCACCCGCTTTCAGGGATCTAGTAGTTAGCATGATACCAGGCAACACACAGCAAATGGGACGGAATACTTTTTCCAACTACTTGGAGAGAGAATATACAACATGGAAATGAGATAAAGAAAATGTTTGAGGGGCTGCTGGACTAACGTTACATCTCGACCACCGCAGAGACACTTGTGAGTGCAGTGATGTGAATGCAAATGAATGGAAATACAATTAGGCACGGCGCATTTCTTATTACTTCGGGACAACATATTTGTGTTTGTGTCAGATTTGTGTTTGTATCTAGACAAACAAAGTTGCAAGACGGTTATAATGAAACGCTCCGGCGACAGACATCAAGGCTGTTCCTTCAAGCACTTATTTTCAACCTAGAACCTAAACGTGCACGCGCTCAACCTAAATGTGCATGCGCTCAACCTAAACGTGCATGCGCTCAACCTAAACGTGCATGCGCTCAACCTAAACGTGCATGCTCCCCGAGCAATTAGGCATGGTGCATTTCTTATTACGTCGGGACTTAGACATTTGTGTTTGTGTCAGATTTGTGTTTGTATCTAGACCACATTGCTTAGCAGGGTTCAGTGATGTGAATGGAAACTGTCAAGTTGATCAACCGATTTTGAGTATCTGTAAGGGCATGGGAGCATTTTTTTTTTTTAAGTAACTAAATAGTTACTTTTCACAGTAACGCATTACTTTTGGGTGTAAGTAACTAGTAAAGTAACAGAGTTACTTTGAAATGAAGTAACTAGTAAAGTAACTGAATTACTATCTTTCAGTAACTAGCACAACACTGCTAATGATGATACAACACTCATCACTCTGCTCTCAAATTCATCACTAATGATGATACAACACTCATCACTGTGTCCTCAGATTCATCACTAATGATGATACAACACTCATCACTGTGTCCTCAGATTCATCACTAATGATGATACAACACTCATCACTCTGTCTTCATCACTAATGATGATACAACACTCATCACTCTGTCTTCATCACTAATGATGATACAACACTCATCACTGTGTCCTCAGATTCATCACTAATGATGATACAACACTCATCACTGTGTCCTCAGATTCATCACTAATGATGATACAACACTCATCACTCTGTCTTCATCACTAATGATGATACAACACTCATCACTCTGTCTTCATCACTAATGATGATACAACACTCATCACTGTGTCCTCAGATTCATCACTAATGATGATACAACACTCATCACTCTGTCTTCATCACTAATGATGATACAACACTCATCACTCTGTCTTCATCACTAATGATGATACAACACTCATCACTGTGTCCTCAGATTCATCACTAATGATGATACAACACTCATCACTGTGTCCTCAGATTCATCACTAATGATGATACAACACTCATCACTCTGCTCTCAGATTCATCACTAATGATGATACAACACTCATCACTCTTTCAGATTCATCACTAATGATGATACAACACTCATCACTCTGTCTTCATCACTAATGATGATACAACACTCATCACTGTGTCCTCAGATTCATCACTAATGATGATACAACACTCATCACTGTGTCCTCAGATTCATCACTAATGATGATACAACACTCATCACTCTGCTCTCAGATTCATCACTAATGATGATACAACACTCATCACTGTGTCCTCAGATTCATCACTAATGATGATACAACACTCATCACTCTGCTCTCAGATTCATCACTAATGATGATACAACACTCATCACTCTCTCAGATTCATCACTAATGATGATACAACACTCATCACTCTCTCAGATTCATCACTAATGATGATACAACACTCATCACTCTGCTCTCAGATTCATCACTAATGATGATACAACACTCATCACTCTGTGCTCAGATTAATGGTAGTTCAGTACAGTTCAAACACTAAAGCAGTCTAATCAGGTGGCAACACGTCTGATGTCACATCTAGCTGACGACACACATTCAAGTGTTGCTTCTAGACAGAACTCTCCTGGGGCACAATAACAACATATCAATATCAGTGTGGGAGAGAGAGAGAGAGAGAGAGAGAGAGAGAGAGAGAGAGAGAGAGAGAGAGAGAGAGAGAGAGAGAGAGAGAGAGAGAGAGAGAGAGAGAGAGAGAGAAATTATAGTGTTGTGTTCATTCATAGTTAAAGACAGTAGAGGTTGAGTACTTTATTATCTAAAGATGGTAAGTTAGAGTGTTGTGTTCATTCATAGTTAAAGACATTAGAGGTTGAGTACTTTATTATCTAAAGATGGTAAGTTAGAGTGTTGTGTTCATTAAAGACAGTAGAGGTTGAGTACTTTATTGTCTAAAGATGGTGAGTTAGAGTGTTGTGTTCATTCATAGTTAAAGACAGTAGAGGTTGAGTACTTTATTATCTAAAGATGGTAAGTTAGAGTGTTGTGTTCATTCATAGTTAAAGACAGTAGAGGTTGAGTACTTTATTATCTAAAGATGGTAAGTTAGAGTGTTGTGTTCATTCATAGTTAAAGACAGTAAAGGTTGAGGACTTTATTATCTAAAGATGGTAAGTTAGAGTGTTGTGTTCATTCATAGTTAAAGACAGTAAAGGTTGAGGACTTTATTATCTAAAGATGGTAAGTTAGAGTGTTGTGTTCATTCATAGTTAAAGACAGTAAAGGTTGAGGACTTTATTATCTAAAGATGGTAAGTTAGAGTGTTGTGTTCATTCATAGTTAAAGACAGTAGAGGCTGAGTACTTTATTATCTAAAGATGGTAAGTTAGAGTGTTGTGTTCATTCATAGTTAAAGACAGTAGAGGTTGAGTACTTTATTATCTAAAGATGGTAAGTTAGAGTGTTCATTCATAGTTAAAGCTAGTAGAGGCTGAGTACTTTATTATCTAAAGATGGTAAGTTAGAGTGTTGTGTTCATTCATAGTTAAAGACAGTAGAGGTTGAGTACTTTATTATCTAAAGATGGTGAGTTAGAGTGTTGTGTTCATTCATAGTTAAAGACGGTAGAGGTTGAGTACTTTATTATCTAAAGATGGTGAGTTAGAGTGTTGTGTTCATTCATAGTTGAAGACGGTAGAGGTTGAGTACTTTATTATCTAAAGATGGTAAGTTAGAGTGTTGTGTTCATTCATAGTTAAAGACGGTAGAGGCTGAGTACTTTATTATCTAAAGATGGTGAGTTAGAGTGTTGTGTTCATTCATAGTTAAAGACAGTAGAGGTTGAGTACTTTATTATCTAAAGATGGTAAGTTAGAGTGTTGTGTTCATTCATAGTTAAAGACAGTAGAGGCTGAGTACTTTATTATCTAAAGATGGTGAGTTAGAGTGTTGTGTTCATTCATAGTTGAAGACGGTAGAGGTTGAGTACTTTATTATCTAAAGATGGTAAGTTAGAGTGTTGTGTTCATTCATAGTTAAAGACGGTAGAGGCTGAGTACTTTATTATCTAAAGATGGTGAGTTAGAGTGTTGTGTTCATTCATAGTTAAAGACAGTAGAGGTTGAGTACTTTATTATCTAAAGATGGTGAGTTAGAGTGTTGTGTTCATTCATAGTTAAAGACGGTAGAGGTTGAGTACTTTATTATCTAAAGATGGTAAGTTAGAGTGTTGTGTTCATTCATAGTTAAAGACGGTAGAGGCTGAGTACTTTATTATCTAAAGATGGTGAGTTAGAGTGTTGTGTTCATTCATAGTTAAAGACAGTAGAGGTTGAGTACTTTATTATCTAAAGATGGTGAGTTAGAGTGTTGTGTTCATTCATAGTTAAAGACGGTAGAGGTTGAGTACTTTATTATCTAAAGATGGTGAGTTAGAGTGTTGTGTTCATTCATAGTTAAAGACGGTAGAGGTTGAGTACTTTATTATCTAAAGATGGTAAGTTAGAGTGTTGTGTTCATTCATAGTTAAAGACAGTAGAGGTTGAGTACTTTATTATCTAAAGATGGTAAGTTAGAGTGTTGTGTTCATTCATAGTTAAAGACAGTAGAGGTTGAGGACTTTATTATCTAAAGATGGTAAGTTAGAGTGTTGTGTTCATTCATAGTTAAAGACAGTAGAGGTTGAGTACTTTATTATCTAAAGATGGTGAGTTAGAGTGTTGTGTTTGTTCATAGTTAAAGACAGTAGAGGTTGAGTACTTTATTATCTAAATATGGTAAGTTAGAGTGTTGTGTTCATTCATAGTTAAAGACAGTAGAGGTTGAGTACTTTATTATCTAAAGATGGTGAGTTAGAGTGTTGTGTTCATTCATAGTTAAAGACAGTAGAGGTTGAGTACTTTATTATCTAAAGATGGTAAGTTAGAGTGTTCATTCATAGTTAAAGCTAGTAGAGGCTGAGTACTTTATTATCTAAAGATGGTAAGTTAGAGTGTTGTGTTCATTCATAGTTAAAGACAGTAGAGGTTGAGTACTTTATTATCTAAAGATGGTAAGTTAGAGTGTTCATTCATAGTTAAAGCTAGTAGAGGCTGAGTACTTTATTATCTCAAGATGGTAAGTTAGAGTGTTGTGTTCATTCATAGTTAAAGACAGTAGAGGTTGAGTACTTTATTATCTAAAGATGGTAAGTTAGAGTGTTCATTCATAGTTAAAGACAGTAGAGGCTGAGTACTTTATTATCTAAAGATGGTAAGTTAGAGTGTTGTGTTCATTCATAGTTAAAGACAGTAGAGGTTGAGCACTTTATTATCTAAAGATGGTAAGTTAGAGTGTTCATTCATAGTTAAAGCTAGTAGAGGCTGAGTACTTTATTATCTAAAGATGGTAAGTTAGAGTGTTGTGTTCATTCATAGTTAAAGACAGTAGAGGTTGAGTACTTTATTATCTAAAGATGGTAAGTTAGAGTGTTGTGTTCATTCATAGTTAAAGACAGTAGAGGTTGAGTACTTTATTATCTAAAGATGGTGAGTTAGAGTGTTGTGTTTGTTCATAGTTAAAGACAGTAGAGGTTGAGTACTTTATTATCTAAATATGGTAAGTTAGAGTGTTGTGTTCATTCATAGTTAAAGACAGTAGAGGTTGAGTACTTTATTATCTAAAGATGGTGAGTTAGAGTGTTGTGTTCATTCATAGTTAAAGACAGTAGAGGTTGAGTACTTTATTATCTAAAGATGGTAAGTTAGAGTGTTCATTCATAGTTAAAGCTAGTAGAGGCTGAGTACTTTATTATCTAAAGATGGTAAGTTAGAGTGTTGTGTTCATTCATAGTTAAAGACAGTAGAGGTTGAGTACTTTATTATCTAAAGATGGTAAGTTAGAGTGTTCATTCATAGTTAAAGCTAGTAGAGGCTGAGTACTTTATTATCTAAAGATGGTAAGTTAGAGTGTTGTGTTCATTCATAGTTAAAGACAGTAGAGGTTGAGTACTTTATTATCTAAAGATGGTAAGTTAGAGTGTTGTGTTCATTCATAGTTAAAGACAGTAGAGGCTGAGTACTTTATTATCTAAAGATGGTAAGTTAGAGTGTTGTGTTCATTCATAGTTAAAGACAGTAGAGGCTGAGTACTTTATTATCTAAAGATGGTAAGTTAGAGTGTTGTGTTCATTCATAGTTAAAGACAGTAGAGGCTGAGTACTTTATTATCTAAAGATGGTAAGTTAGAGTGTTGTGTTCATTCATAGTTAAAGACAGTAGAGGTTGAGTACTTTATTATCTAAAGATGGTAAGTTAGAGTGTTGTGTTCATTCATAGTTAAAGACAGTAGAGGCTGAGTACTTTATTATCTAAAGATGGTAAGACAACTTGACACCACTGTAAGGTTTCAACCTCGCCACACCGACAGACCACGGACCTCACAGCAAGGAAAGCACTTTCTTCAGATACACACGCCGCCTCTCTCCCATTAGTTGGGCTTCCACCGCTACCGGGCCAAGTAGGTGCCGGCCGGGGCTGATTTACGACGCTCCATTTCCTCCAGAACAACATTTCACCTGCCAGCGAGGCTGTAGCTTCCAATAAAAAGCCACCTCCCCTGATCCCCGGTCATAAAAGCATGTAGCCCTGCTGTGGCTAAGAGTCTGGGAGCGAGACACAGATAATGCTCCTCTCACTGCCGATACTGCTCCTATCTCTCTCTCTCTCTCTCTCTCTCTGCTCTCAATTCAATTCAATTCAATTCAATTCAATTCAATTCAATTCAAATGGGCTTTATTGACATGGGAAAAATACGTTTACATTGCTCTCTCTGCTCCTCTCTCTCTCTCTCTGCTCCTCTCTCTCCTCTCTCTCTCTCTCTCTGCTCCTCTCTCTCCTCTGTCTCTCTATCTGCTCCTCTCTCTCTCTCTCTCTGCTCCTCTCTCTGCTCTCTCTGCTCCTCTCTCTCCTCTCTCTCTCCCTCTGCTCCTCTCACTGCCAATACTGCTCCTCTCTCTCTCTCTCTCTCTCAATTCAATTCAATTCAATTCAATTCAATTCAATTCAATTCAATTCAATTCAATTCAATTCAAATGGGCTTTATTGACATGGGAAACATACGTTTACATTGCCAAAGCCAAACAAAACAAAACAAACCAAAACAATCAAACAGAGAAAACAAAAGAAATCAGTACATTACAGACGGAATTTCTTGTACAGTCTTTATGGTGGTTGTATTCCGCTGGATGTCCTTTTCTTGTCACAGCAGCTCACAAATCTTGCTGCTGTGTTTGCACATTCTTGTATTTCTCCCAGTAGGTATGGGAGTTTTGAGTTACTGTCCATGTTTTCAAAGTCTCTTTGGGTGTTTGCAATTTGTGGGAAGTATATGTCTCTGATGTCTTGGTATAGTGGGCAGGTTGTTAAGAAGTGGAGCTCGGTTTCCACCTCGTCTTGTGTGTAGTGGGTGCACAGTCTGTCTGTCTCTCTCTCTCTCTCTCTCTCTCTCTCTCTCTCTCTCTCTCTCTCTCTCTCTCTCTCTCTCTCTCTCTCTCTCTGTCTCTCTCTGTCTCTCTCTGCTCCTCTCTCTGCTCTCTCTGCTCCTCTCTCTCCTCTCTCTCTATCTCTGCTCCTCTCTGCCGATACTGCTCCTCTCTCTCTCTGCTCCTCTCTCTGCTCCTCTCTCTCTCTCTGCTCCTCTCTCTGCTCTCTCTGCTCCTCTCTCTCCTCTCTCTCTCTCTCTGCTCCTCTCACTGCCGATACTGCTCCTCTCTCTCTCTCTCTGTCTCTCTCTGCTCTCTCTGCTCCTCTCTCTCCTCTCTCTCTCTCTCTGCTCCTCTCACTGCCGATACTGCTCCTCTCTCTCTCTCTCTCTCTCTCTCTCTCTCTCTCTCTCTCTCTCTCTCTCTCTCTCTCTCTCTCTCTCTCTCTCTCTCTCTCTGTCTCTCTACTCCTCTCTGCTCTCTCTGCTCCTCTCTCTCCTCTCAATTTCAATTCAATTAAATTCAAGTGGCTTTATTGGCATGACGCAGCTTGTACATGTTGCCAAAGCAAATGGTTGATAACATAAGCATGGATTACAAACACATATTAATGTCATAGTATATACAAAAATGTTCATCATAAAATAGAACATAAAATATTACGGCATAAACATGTCATGTCTCTCCTCTCTCTCTCTCTCTCTCTCTCTCTCTCTCTCTCTCTCTCTCTATCTGCTCCTCTCTCTGCCGATACTGCTCCTCTCTCTCTCTATCTGCTCCTCTCTCTGCCGATACTGCTCCTCTCTCTCTCTCTCTCTGCTCCTCTCTGCCGATACTGCTCCTCTCTCTCTCTCTGCTCCTCTCTCTCTCTCTGCTCCTCTCTCTGCTCCTCTCTCTGCTCTCTCTCTCTCTCTGCTCCTCTCTCTCTGCTCCTCTCTCTCTGCTCCTCTCTCTCCTCTCTCTCTCTCTCTGCTCCTCTCACTGCCGATACTGCTCCTCTCTCTCTCTCTCTCTCTGCTCCTCTCTCTCTCTGCTCCTCTCTCTCTCCTCTCTCTCTCTCTCTGCTCCTCTCACTGCCGATACTGCTCCTCTCTCTCTCTCTCTCTGCTCCCCTCTCTCTCTCTCTGCTCCTCTCTCTCTCTCTCTGCTCCTCTCTGCTGATACTGCTCCTCTCTCTCTCTGCTCCTCTCTCTCTCTCTCTGCTCCTCTCTCTCTCTCTCTCTCTCTCTCTGCTCCCCTCTCTCTCTCTCTCTGCTCCTCTCTCTCTCTCTCTCTGCTCCCCTCTCTCTCTCTGCTCCTCTCTCTCTCTCTCTCTGCTCCTCTCTGCTGATACTGCTCCTCTCTCTCTCTGCTCCTCTCTCTGCTCCTCTCTCTCATCTCTCTGCTCCTCTCTCTACTCCTCTCTCTCTCTCTCTACTCCCCTCTCTCTCTCTCTGTCTCTCTCTGCTCCTCTCTCTCTCTCTCTCCTCTCTCTCTGCTCCTCTCTCTCTCTCTCCTCTCTCTCTCTCTGCTCCTCTCTCTTTCTCTCTCTCTCTGCCTCCTCTCTCTCTCTCTCTCTCTCTCTCTCTCTCTCTCTCTCTCTCTCTCTCTCTCTCTCTCTGCTCCTCTCGCTCTCTCTCTGCTCCTCGCTCTCTCTCTGCTCCTCTCTCTCTCTCTGCTCCTCTCTCTATCTTTCTCTATCTCTCTCTGCTCCTCTCTCTCTCTCTCTCTCTCTCTCTCTCTCTATCTGCTCCTCTCTCTCTCTCTCTCTCTCTCTCTCTCTCTCTCTCTCTCTCTCTCTCTCTCTCTGCTCCTCTCTGGATTACTCCCCATCCCTAGTACCAGCTGGATATCCTCTCTCCGTTATCGGTGCACCAATAGTTTGGACGCCCCCCCCCCCCTCTCCCCCCCCCCCCCCCTCCCACCCACGGGGGGGAAGCCT
>NW_028170122.1:0-10924 GCF_963971535.1 Notolepis coatsorum
CCACTCACCCTTCCCCTTCCAAAAACGCTCATCGCTGGCAGTGTTTTTATCATGGGGGGGGGGGGGGCTCTATGAGATGCACCATGCAGGCTGGTTGACAGCCAGGACTGTCTGCACCACCGGTCTGGTCTGACGAGGCACATCTGCTTGTATGTATGAGAAGCGTGGGGTTTGGCTGTAGAGCCAGACAGGCTCGCAGCAGCAGAGGCAGGACGTGGAATCAGCTTAGCATTAAACTAATCCACAAGGGCAGACTGCAAAGTGGCTGTGTGTGGAGATCCTGACCTTTTGACCTGCCATACTATGTCAACACTATAGTAAACACTGCTGTGAACTACAGTGAATCACTAGGAAAATAACCATAGGAATACCGTACTAGGGGCGTACGTGATGCAAGGCTTCTGTCCTCACTACAACCGACCTGTGGGAGGCATAGTCTAGCAACGTTCAAGACAGGGGAGGGAAGAATTGGATACACGAAATGGGGATGGGAGAAAAATAGAAAAAATGGGGAGAAAAAGTGGATAAAAAAAAAGGAATACCGTACTAGTGTTTCACCCTGAATGTCTATATTTCTCTGTAAACATTCGTTTGCTGTGGGTTGTTGTCGTATTGTAGGTAAATATTATTTTTTCTTTTCTATATTCAGAGAATTTTTTTTTTTCTTAAAGTCAGATTAAAGTCAGAAATGTAGAGTAAAAGCTTGCTCAGGTTCCATGGGTCTGACGTCAGGCTTTAAAGTTTGTTTTCTCACTGAACACCCATGAAGGCTTTAGGTGCCTGCAAAATGTACACAATAATGATACAACTAATTAACCCCCCCCCCCCCCCCCCTATAGTCACACAGGACAAACATCACCCCCCCCTATAGTCACACAGGACGAACACCACCCCCCCTATAGTCACACAGGACGAACACCACCCCCCCTATAGTCACACAGGACAAAACACCACCCCCCCTATAGTCACACAGGACAAACACCACCCCCCCCCTATAGTCACACAGGACAAACACCACCCCCCCCTATAGTCACACAGGACAAACACCACCCCCCCCTATAGTCACACAGGACGAACACCACCCCCCCTATAGTCACACAGGACAAACACCACCCCCCCCTATAGTCACACAGGACGAACACCACCCCCCCCTATAGTCACACAGGACGAACACCACCCCCCCTATAGTCACACAGGACGAACACCACCCCCCCCTATAGTCACACAGGACGAACACCACCCCCCCTATAGTCACACAGGACAAACACCACCCCCCCTATAGTCACACAGGACAAACACCACGCAAATAGTCACAGGGGAAACACAGAATGTCTGGATGACAGGGTGGGACACACTGCCTCTCCTCTCATCCTCTCTGCAACTCCCAGAGAACATGCATGCAGGCATACACACGTGCACGCATACACACACACACACACACGCGCTGCGCGCAGCGCACGCACAATGCATGCGGGAGCACCTGGACGATGGATGAGGCGTGAGGGATGACGAGAGGAGGGGCCTGGTGCAAACGGTCCTACCTGTAGGAAGTGGCAGGAGCGTCCCTGCTGGGCCTGGACTAGGGCCTTATCTAGGTTGACCGAGGCCTTCTGGTAGACCTCCCTGGCCCTGCTCACCGTCAGCGTGGACGACCACAAGCTCTTCTTCAGCTGCAGCTGCTGGCCCTCCAGCCCGCCTGTCAGAGGCAGCACCGCCCCCCCCGCCGCCCCCCGGAACACGTCGAGCACTTCACGTCGTTGTTGCTGCGCGACGTCTTCAGCGTGTGGGCACTGATGGTGTTGTAGGACTCCATGAAGTACTGCGACTGGGACTTGTCCGGGTGTCTGCCCATGGTCATCACCCCAGAGGGCTGCCCCCGGCCCCCGTGGTGGTGGTGGTGGTGGTACATACACATGTCCCCGTCCAGCGTGTCGTCCGAGCTCCAGTAGCCCGAGATGGCCGAGCGCATCTTGGGCTCCGACTTGCAGCGGTCCTTGCTCTTGCCACGCTTGCTGTGCTTCAGGGTCCCCGAGGAAGAGGACGGGGGGGTCGTCCGGACTGGCTTTGGCCCCGTTCATCCTCCCCGCCTCCTCCGCCGGCCCCCGAGGGCCCCTCCAGGGAGTGGGACTTGGTGAAGAGCTTCTGGACGGAGTGCACCAGGTGGCGGATGCGGCCGGGGCTGTCGCTCCGCTGGTGCTCCACCGCCGTGCGCTTGTACTGCAGTGTGTGGTAGCCGTCGCGCCGCACCGGGGCCTGCCGCTCAAACTGCTCCAGCAGGTTGGGAGGGATGCGGTTGTTAGTTCCACCACCGCCGACACCACCGACACCACCGACAACCACTACCGCCTCCTCCACCTCCACCGCTGCCGCCCCCCTGTTGGAGCCCCGGTGTAAGGCACCACGGCGCCGCACTCCCCCTTCAGCTCATGGTGGGAGCTGTAGTGGCGGCGGGGGAAGGTGCAGCTGGCCAGGTCGCTGTAGGGACCGCACTCCGACTGGAAGGAGCTGCGCTGCGAGTAGTAGGGGTGGTCTGGCCGGGTGGGCATCGCCGGGGTTGAGGAAGTACGGACGCCGCTCCACATGTCCCAGGGTCATGGAGTCATAGGAGGGGGTCGCAGGTCACCGCGTGGTGGTGGCTGCGGCTGCTGCTGGACAGGCCTTTCATCGTCATCGCGGACGCGGGACATCCAACTGCTGCCGCCAGGAAGTTGGCGCCGGCAGCAAAACTAGCTCTGAGGGAGGAGATGAGAGGAGAGGAGAGGAGGGGGAGGGGGAGGGGAGGGGAGGGGAGGGGAGAGGAGAGGAGAGGAGAGGGGGGAGGGGAGAGGAGAGGGGGGGGGTGAGGGGGGGGGTGAGGTGGGTGGAGAGGAGAGGGGGGGGGGGGTGTGAGGGGAGAGGAGACAGGAGAGGAGAGAAGAGAAGAGGAAGGAGAAGATAAAAGAAGGGCAGAGAAGAGAAGAGAGGGAGGGGAGGAGAGAAAATAGGAGAGGAGAAGAGAAGAGAAGAGAGAGAAGAGAGGAGGGGGAGAGGAGAGGAGAAGATAAAAGAAGGGAAGAGAAGAGAGGGGGGAGGAGAGAAAAGAGGAGAGGACAAGAGAAAAGAAGAGAAGAGAGAAGAGGAGAGGAGAGGGGGAGAGAAGAGAGGAGAGGAGAGAGAGACATATAAAAGAGAATTATAAATAACACTGATTTGCATGTACTCCCAGCATAGTATAACATCTTAATCTGTTTTGATTTAAGCCGGATGTCTTTTGGCACTGCTCAGCAGATGTGAACACACACCGCTGCTGAAAGGAGTTCAGGCCCGTTCCTCCTTTGTTCCTCCTCTTAGATTTTGTCCTTCAAAACTTCAAAGGAGGTTCTCTAAATAGAGCAGTCACTATGGCTGGCATAATGTTTCCTGTCATCCGGATCCCTCTTCAAACCGCTCTCCTCCAACGTCTCGTGTTTGCTCTGGTGAATTTGAGCATGACAGCGGCGAGGAAGTGACAGGGGGGACCTGGGGAATCGAGAGCCAGAAAAGTGGGAACGCGTGGAGAGTTAGATCTTTTTCAAACTCCAGCGGATGCTATCATTTGTCCGAGTGTAACGTTAGTAATGAAGCATAAATTGAACTCTTCAAAAGTATCACACCACAGAGAGCATCACCACCACACCTGAGATAGTTTCATCCGGCCAGTGACCGCAGCCTCTCTGGTTTCAGAATCATTTTCTTTCCCAATGGCCACGATGGCCTCTAGTGAAAATTAAGATTAGCTACAACCATCCTCTGAGATCGCTGAAGACAGCTGCATAGGCATCTTTGTGCAGGAAACAGCAATTACAAATGGCAGTCTAAAATGAGACTTAAATCTAAACAACCAGTCGTCGCTATGTAAATGTTCAAGTTCAAGTTCAAGTTCTTTAATAGTTGTCATACAGAAGTACAGAATACTTTCATACAAAATGCTTCTTACTGTTACGCTCCAGAGACTGTGCTAGACAAGATAGTATCAAATAACATAATATAGCATGTAATTTAGAAGAAGAAAAATGAGGTCACAGTGTTCGGTATAGACATATGTACAATGTTCTGAGTTACCATATAATATACAATACTATGCAGTGTACTAATGTACAGTACTATCTAGTGCAAAGCAGAAATGGGATGAGGTACAATTTTAGGTACAATTTACAGTAAGGTGTACGAGTTGTAGTGCAATCCTTCATCAATAAATATAAAGTGTGGGGGTGGGTGCTACAGTGTGTTTGTTTAAAGTGGGTGTGTGCTATAAAGTGTGTGGAGTGGGTGCTACAGTGTGTTTGTTTAAAGTGAGTGTGTGCGTGTGGATGTGTGTGCTATGTGCGTTTGGTGGTTGTTGTTGTGTAGTGTTCATTCATTGTTCGTTTAGCAGCCTGATGGCCTGGGGATAGAAGCTTCTTCTGAGTCTTTCTGTGCTCGCCTTGAGACTCCGGTATCGCTTGCCTGACCGCAGCAGTTCAAAGAGGCAGTTGTTCGGGTGACTGGAGTCTTTAGTGATTCTCTTAGCCTTGCCCTTGCAACGCTTGTTGTAAATGTTCTGGAGGGTGGGGAGCCCCCCTCCAATTGTGCGTTCGGCTGAACGTGTCACTCTTTGTAGTCTGCTTCGGTCTTGTGCAGTGCTATTCCCAAACCAGGAGGTGATGTTGCCGGTCAAGATGCTCTCTATTGTACATGAGTAGAAGTTCTTAAGGATCTTCTGACTGACTTGGAACTTCCTTAGGCGCCTGAGGAAGTAGAGGCGTTGTCGTGCCTTCTTCACAACACTGTCAATGTGTGTGGTCCATGTCAAGTCCTCGGATATGTAGGCTCCGAGGTACTTAAAGCTGTTGACTCTCTCAACCGGTGCCCCGTCGATGCTGAGGGGGCTGTAGTCCTTGACCCCCGACCTCCTGAAGTCCACAATCATCTCCTTTGTTTTGCTGACGTTCAGGGAGAGGCTGTTTTCCTGGCACCATCCCGCCAGGACCTTGACCTCTTCCAGGTAGGCCCTCTCGTCGTTGGCAGAGATCAGGCCCACCACCACTGTGTCGTCAGCAAATTTGATGATTGTATTGCTACTCCGCTGAGCCACACAGTCGTGTGTGTACAGGGAGTAGAGGAGGGGACTCAGAACACAGCCCTGGGGGGCCCCTATGTTGAGGGTGATGGATGAGGAGGTGCAGTTGCCTGCTCTCACCACCTGGGGTCTGCCAGTCAGGAAGTCCAAGACCCACTGGCAGAGGTCATAGCCCAAGCCCAGGTCCCTGAGCTTGGCTATGAGTATGGAGGGGACTATGGTGTTGAATGCCGAGCTGTAGTCGATGAATAGCATTCTCACATAGTTCCCCTGCCTCTTGTCCAGGTGTGATGCTGCTGTGTGCAGCACATGGGCTATGGCGTCCTCCGTGGACCTGTTGGGGCGGTATGCAAATTGCAGGGGGTCCATGTTGATGGGGAGGGAGGAGCAGATGTAGCCCTTTACTAGCTTCTCAAAGCACTTCATGGCTATGGAGGTGAGAGCTACAGGGCGGTAGTCGTTGAGGCAAGCAGGCTTGGATTTTTTGGGTACAGGGATAATAGTGGACTTCTTCAGGCAGGTGGGGATGACAGCCTGTTCTAAGGACAGGTTAAATATGTCAGTGAATACTGGGGCCAGTTGGTCGGCACAGACTTTTAGGACGCGGCCGGGGATGCCGTCCGGACCTGCTGCCTTCCTGATATTCACTTTTTTAAAGGTCCGCCTCACCTCATGCTCTGTTACCCTGAACACTGCGCCTCCATCAGCAGCCGACCCCCCCCCTCCCCCCCATTGCCGTGGCTTGTGAGCTGGTGTTGTTATTACCAGCATCAAACCTCGCATAGAAGGTATTGAGGTCATTTGCTAAGGAGATGTCACTGTTCAGTTTGAGGGAGGCGCCTTTGTAGTCTGTCATCGTTTTGAGCCCCTGCCACATAGCTCTAGAGTCAGCTTGTTCAAACTGGAGTTCAATTTTATCCCTGTAGCGCCGTTTGGCCTCTGACACTGTCCTCCTTACGTTGTATCGCGCCACCTTGTGGTCATTCATGTTGCCTGCCACTAGGCCGTCGTTGTATGCTTTGGTGCGCTCTCTCAGAGCTTCACGGACGGATTTGTCTACCCAGGGTTTTTGATTTGGGTAAACTCTCATTTTGGTAGTGGGGATTGTTTCTTCCACCCTAGTACAAACATAGTCCAGCACTGTCTCCGTGTAGACATTAATGTTATCTGTGTCGCGGAACACATTCCAGTCTGTGCAGTGAAACACAGACCGGAGCGTCTCCTCTGACGTCAAATCCCATTTCTGCACCTCTCGCGAGACTACAGGAGTACTTTTAATTCTCTGTTTGTACTTTGGTGAAAGAAAGATTGACGCGTGATCTGATTTACCAAAGCCACTATCAGAATGAGCCTTGTAGCCACCTTTAAATTGCGTGTAACAGTGATCTAGGATGTTACCGCCTCTGGTGTTGCAAGTCACATGCTGATAGAAGTCAGGTAATACCTTTCTCAGATTGGCGCTGTTGAAATCGCCCAGCACCAAAATGGCGGCGTTAACGTTCGTCGCTTGTATTCTATTTACCTCGTCGTGGAGTCTGGAGAGCGCGGCGTTGTTGCTGGCTTGCGGTGGAATATACACTCCGATCAGGATGATCGCCGTTAACTCCCTCGGGAGGAAGAAAGGACGACTTTATATTATTAGATTAGATTAGATTTTAATGTATTGTCATCATACAGCACAAGTACAGTGCAATGTAAAGAAGTTTGGTATCCAACCAGAGTGCAAATGTAACAATAAAGTGCAACAGTAATATACAATGTAGGCCTACAGGTGGTTAAACTGGGTATAACATATATAATTAGTACTACTGAGTAATAGTGCAGTGATACAGGTATAAAGATGAATCTATACTAACTGGTTTACAGTGTTGGGCGAACCACTGGTTTCTATCTTGCACGGTAAAGTTGTCGGAGCTAATCTCAGTCTAATATTTGGCAAGAGGAAACGGCCATAAGATGGGTCTCCTGTTTGTAAACACGATGTTGCTCGAGCCATCAGTGACCCCCGCTGAAACATGTGACCGGGTCATTCTTCCAGCTGTCGCGCTGAAAAAGCACAGTGAGGCTCGAAGGAGAAAACCACAGCGCTCCCCTGAGAGAAAGTTATTGAAACTGACTGGATGTAATTTGGCCACATCCGCAGCAGACCTGCGAGTGTGACACGACTTACAGGAAAACAACCCCTGAATCCAATCAACTCATTTCAAAGTACAGTAGTAACTGTACCTTTGTTTACATACATTGCGTACAGCTTGTGTTATATTACGTTTTATTGTATTTTCTTGTATTTTCTTTTTCTTGTGGCCATCTTGGTCTATATGTCATTTGTCAAGTAATTGGTCAAGTATATTATTATATACTTATTGTTATGTGTCTTGTAAGCCCATATGGGCTGGGCATACACCTGTATGTAAGACACGAAAATACAAAACATCAAATCAAATCAAATCATCAAATCAGTAACAGACAAGGTGTTAGAAGAACATTTATTTTTGCTTTGGTCCACACATACTGTACGCACATGCAGATACACGCACACACACAAATGTACACTCATACGGCGGCACGGTGGTGTAGTGGTTAACACTGTCGCCTCACAGCAAGAAGGTCCTGGGTTCGATTCCTGCTTGGGGACCAGGTTGCTGTGTTGCCAGGTACCCAGGTGGGGTATACTGTATCTCCCGGGCCTTTCTGTGTGGAGTTTGCATGTTCTCCCCCCGTGGTCGCAAGGGTTTCCCCCTTTAAAAAAAAAAAGATGGAAAAACATGCAGAACCGATCCAGTCACATCCCTGATGAAGACGGACAGGAGCGCTTGGATTGGTCCCCGGGCGCAGCCCCACGCCGCAACCCATGTCTGCTCCCGGCTGCAATTGGGGGGAAGGACGACGGTCCTGAGCGCAGAGAGGACATTTCCACGGCACACACACACACACATAGTAGATAAAACAAATATATGTGTGCATATCCCCCCCCCCCCCCCCCCACACACACACACATTCACTATACAAATGGTCCCAGTAAGGCCCTGTGGGGAGCATCCATACCTCTAGTGCTCCTCTAAGGGTAGACTAATTGGCCAGTAAAACACGGTTGACAGCTCCTGGGCTGGGCCAGGGCGACGTGCAATAAATGACCTTTCCCTTACATGGTGACATGAAAACAATGGCATCCATCAGGGCCCTTAAACTGCCTCCCCTTCACCCAACTGGGGGCGGGGGGCGCGGCCGGTCACGGCGGCTGAACACACGCCGCTTCCGATGGACTGGAGGTGAAGCTAACGAGAAGACAAACCACAGAGCTAACCCCCCCCCCCCCCCCCCCCCCCCCCGTGCAGCGCTCCGCCAGCGCCGCCGC
This sequence comes from Notolepis coatsorum, assembly GCF_963971535.1. NCBI lineage: Eukaryota > Metazoa > Chordata > Actinopteri > Aulopiformes > Paralepididae > Notolepis > Notolepis coatsorum. Next base: position 8,433 of record NW_028170122.1, read on the forward strand.
AGCCTCGGTCAACGGTGGGGAATTCATTCCTGGGATTTATAATGCCCGCTACCCGAAAGGCCACCGTGGTGAATAAAAAGAAAGAAAAAGACAGAGGAGGGGGCGGGGGGGATGGGCTAGAAGGAAAAGGGCAACGGGGCAGGAAGAGATAACGAGGGGGAAGAGATCACGAGGGGGGAAAGATAACGAGGGGGAAACGATGGGAGAGCGAAGAAACGCAATGATATGGAGTCAATTGCTTACATAACTGGAGATCTCTATGCATGTGTCTGTGTGTGTGTGTGTGTGTGTGTGTGGGGGGGGGGGGTGGGTGTATGCATACACATATGGGAGTGTGCGGAACGCATAATGTGCATTATTTCACGTGATGTCATTACACACTGACCTGGCGCGGTACGAGTTGGAAAGATTGTGCAAAAATATTCATGACGTTTTGATTTGCACAAATCCAAGGCGGGGAGGGGGGGTTGTGTGTCTGTGTGTGTGTGTGTGTGGGGGGGGGGGGGGGGTGCTGGTGAACGAATCCCACCGCTTGAGAATGAGGCCAGGTTTCAATGTGGCTATTATTCCTGTCTTCCATTGTGAGACTGGAGATGGAATATGTAAAAGCAACCAAACCCCATCATCCCCCCCCCCACCCCCCACCCCCCACCCCCCTCCATAGGCTTGCTCCAGACACTGGGAGTGAATGCACCGCGTGAAAGATGAGCGCAGGCAAAGCAGACCGCACACAAGCGCACGTCAACACAATGACTGCCGCTCACGGGGAACTCGGATGCTGGACCGCGTCCAACGGAAGGTATTCATTGCAGTCGATTGACTGAGATCCTCTCTTCTCTTGGCCACCGAGGCACAGAATGTGACCTAAATAAAAAGGTGCCTTGCAGCGGGCGGCGTTTGTGGCACAGCTGTCCATGTCGCGCGCCACTCAAGCTGCAAAGCTGAAGGAGCCGGGTCACGAACTGGCCTCCTGCCTGGTAGCCGACACGCTCCCATGCACACGCACACAGAAATGACCTCATACTCATATCTGACTGGTTGGATATCCCTAGCCGAATTCTGATGGCGTTTGAGCTTGTCGGGGCGGAGGTCAGAATAAACGTGGTGACGGTTCTGCCTCGTCAGGTGCAGTGCGTGATGATGTGATGGAAGCTCATAGGCATCTGTGTCTGTGCGTTAGAAGCCACTGTATGTCCATCGGAGCTGACTGGCCCAGTTGTGTCCGTACTTCTCTGGTCAAGGCTGACCTCATTGCTATCCTATAGCACAACAGCAGCCGGAGAGTGGAAACTATTACAACCTTAAAGCCACAATCCGAGATTTAAAAAAATTATTTAGAAATGCACTTTTTTGGAACTTTCTTAACCTCTTAACATTCCATGTGTGCGCGGCACTTTGCCCTCGTCTGCCGGCTCCGGGCTGCATTTTTCGCCCATCAGTACATTGTTTGAAAGTTGAATTTGCCGCCTTTCGATCGTCACCACGCTCAACCTATTGCGTGTTCTCAAGTTACAAGACGACATATCCGGCGGGCGTCAGTTGAGTCACCACTGATCGCGAAAATGATTGACCACCATTGTAGCCAAGGAGCGTCTGCTCCGAAAGCGATCTCAAATTAGCACTGATTGCAACGAGAAGGGGGCAGAAGAAGACGAACAAGTTCTTTGTTTTGACTCGCGCTTCTGAATGAATGGAAGTGGATGACCATTTTGGATAATCACGCTGAATTACTTTGGGTATGCAATCGTCATGCATTTTATGCAAAATGTGGGGTAAGCTTAAGGGGTTAACAGCAGACAGTAAGACAATAGATGTGTTTTACTTACAAACCTATTTTATTTATTTATTATTATTATTATTATTATTGCTGCCTCAATCCTGTGGAAAATAATCCTCATGATTCCTTTAGCTGTTTATTAGCAATGTCCAAAATCACTCTGAGATTTCATTTAACCCAAGGAAACACTCAAGGAAACACTCAAAACCCCAATGTGTGAGCTATTTTTGGTGATTGTGAATTTGGTGATTGTGTGTTCAACAGGGAAGCTGTTGCAAAGCCTGCGATTGCTACCCTCCCCATCTTCCCCATCGATTTCAATGTAGAATGGTGGAAATAGATTCAAATCGAATAGTTGTCGTTGACCTATTCAAAAAAGTATTCGAGAATTCAGGTCCTTGGCCTCCTTTCAACCTATTAGTGTTGTCACGATACTGGAATTTCGAACTTCGATATGATACCTTGAAAAGTATTGATATTCGATACCATTTCGATACCACATGGAAAAAGGTTCAATCTTAAAATGTAAAAACAAAATTTTTATTTTATTATTTATTTTTTAATACATTTTGCTTTTGTTGCTGGTTGATTCTCCTCAGCTTCTCTCTGGTACTATAAGAGAAGATAAATATAACACTTAAAACCCTTTGTTTATCTTTAGATCACACATTTAAAAATAACTGTTCATCTCACTTCAATCATTTTATTGCAGAAC
>NW_028170121.1:2500-12500 GCF_963971535.1 Notolepis coatsorum
TACTTACTTACTTACTTACTTACTTACTTACTTACTTACTTACTTACTTACTTACTTACTTACTTACTTACTTACTTACTTACTTACTTACTTACTTACTTACTTACTTACTTACTTACTTACTTACTTACTTACTTACTTACTTACTTACTTACTTACTTACTTACTTACATACATACATACATACATACATACATACATACATACATACATACATACATACATACATACATACATACATACATACATACATACATACATACATACATACATACATACATTGAAGTGGCTAATCCTTCATAATTTCCATTTAGCCACTGGAGTTAGTTGCAGATTTGGCCGACGCGCATTCATCATAAAGCACTCAGAGATGATGTAAGTAGATTGACATTTATTAAACATAAACTCCGGTTGACTTTGCTAAACTAAAGAAAATAATATCGAACAGGATCTTGACAAAGTAAATGATATAATTGGTCTGGCTTGATGCGGTCGAAAAACTATTGCACACCAAACGCCGCTGTCTAACTCAGCTGTCAGACAGTTCATTCACTGATTTGAAGCCTCCCAAAGGGGGGGGGGGTGCATCTATGAGTGAATCTATGCCACGCCCCCACAGTCATCAAGTGTCCAGGTAATATCTATTTCAAGATTAATTTAAATCATACAGGTAAATACAATTTCATATGAATTATTAATATAATCCATAAATCAAAATATATATTATGTTACATGTTTCCCATTAAACTCAAATTGGGTCAATATGGCTCCAACATACCGGCCCCTAATTGGAGACGCTATAGCAAAAACAATTATAGTTATCAATAACATTAAATGGAGCCAGAGTGCACACGTAAAAATATAAACATGAAATACCAGAAAGCAATTAATTACATTAGTAATGTTCAATACAGTCATTATCTTTTCTAATTTCATAATGTTCAAAATGTATTCCCCCCCAGTCCCAAAATCCATACCAGTCCATCTTCATCATGCCCCAACTTAACCACCACCCACAAAGTCCCAGTGGCATAAGTGTTCTTGATGGTATGACAACCACGATACGCCAGCCATTGGATAGGGCAAAGTCCCATGGGAGTAGATGTGGTGTAAGATAGAACAGTTCATCTGTGTAAAGAAGTGCGAGAGGGTAGTGTGTGTGCAGTGGCATGGGCAAAGTGGGCAGGGGGCAAGGGAAATTTAACATTTTCAGCTCAATCATCGGCTTCCAGCAGCAAGCAGAGCTTATCGATGGGCCTTTGGAGTGTGTTTGTCTTGGTTCGAACTAACACACTCCGAACATGTCCTTTAGAGTCCGGCAAGGTCTTGACCACACGGGCTAGGGGCCATGAATTCCTTGGTGCAGTTTCGTCTACTATGACGACTACATCATTGACATTGAAGTTCTTTCTTGTCTTGAACCACTTTTGTCTTTGTTGCATGAGTGATAAATATTCTTTGGTCCACCTTCTCCAGAATAGGTCTGCAAGGTATTGCACCTGTTTCCATCTCCTTCTGGCATAGAGTTCATCTTTACGAAAGAGCCCAGGTGGCAAGAGGGGTTTGGTTTTTAACTGTAGCAGGTGGTTTGGCGTTAAGGGCTCTAGATCATTTGGATCCGTTGATACAGTCGTGATGGGTCTATCGTTGAGGATGGATTCGACCTCACATAGAGCCGTCTGTAGCACATCGTCATCCATCGTTTGCTGCTTTAGGACTGAGAAGAGTACCTTTTTCACCAGCCTGATCAGTCTTTCCCACACTGCTCCAAAGTGGGCTCCGGAAGGCGGATTGAATAACCACCTGACTTGATTGGTCAGGAGTGTATCCTGAATTCTTTGGTGATTTAGCTGAATCAAAGCAGCTTCCAGTTCTTTCTGAGCACTCACAAAGTTGGTACCACGATCTGTTCGAATGGTCAGTACCGATCCTCTCCGACATAAAAATCGCCGTATGGCGTTGATGCAGGAGTCTGTGTCCAAAGTGCTTGCCACTTCCAGGTGAACTGCTCGACTGACGAGGCAAGTAAATATTACTCCCCATCGTTTCACATGTGCTCGACCTCTCTTAACTTCTATGGGTCCGAAATAATCGATGCCCACGTGAGTGAAGGGTGGGAGATCCGGAGCAACACGATCCTCTGGCAAGTCAGCCATCTTTTGCTCTCCAACTCTTGCTTGTATGCGTCTGCAAAATACACATGATTTTATGATCTTTCTTGCTGAAGAGTTTGCAGATGGTAGCCAGAATTTCTGACCGAGCCTGGAGAGCATGTGGTTTCGTCCAGAGTGCCCAACCTGCTGGTGGATATCCTGCAAGATCAATTTGGATACATGAGAGTCTCTGGGCAGTATGATTGGGTTTTTCAAACTCACTGGCATAGCCGTTTTACTTAGCCGCCCTCCAATCCTTAGGATGCCTTCATCCATGATCGGATCCAATTTGCGTATGGAGCTGTCCGCTTTGACTAGTTTGTCCTTTTTCAGAAGAGTGAGTTCTGAATCAAAGTTGCGCTCTTGTTCATAGCGGATGATTGACTTCTCTGCTTCATACAAGTCCTCCACAGATAAGCCTTGTTGCTCGTCTTTAAGTTTGAAGGAGCGGGTCACACGAACCTTGGCCTTCTGACTTTGAAGCAGTAAGAGTTTTTTAAGTTTCAGCCACCAGCCCACAGCTCTTTGAAGTTTCTTCCATGAAGAGTAGTATTCAATTAGCTTGCTAGTAGCTCTGTTGTCCATGTTCAAGCAATTTACAGTGATGTCCTTTTTTACCTCTGGGTCACTTGGGGGGATGTGGCCAAGATCCTCAGGAAATTCAGGCCATTCCGCTTTCTCCTTTGACAGGAAGTCGGGGCCATACAACCATCTGGTAGAATTCAGAAATGATTCCATGTGCAATCCACGTGAGGCGTCGTCTGCCGGATTGTCCTTGGAACATACATGTCTCCATTGATTTTTGTGAGACAGGTTGTGGATCACTGCAATCCTATTTGCAACGTACGTGTGGAATCGTTTTGTTTGGTTGAAAATGTATTTCAGTACCGATGTACTGTCTGTCCAGAATGTAGAATTCTCCAGTTCCATATGTAGCTCCCGTTGTAACATTCTGTCTGCTTTCACAACAAGCGTTGCAGCTGCAAGCTCAAGCCTTGGAATGGTGATTTGTTTTAGTGGAGTTACTCTGGCTTTGCCAAATACAAAGGTAACATGGACATCTCCCATGTTATTTGTGAGTCTGAGGTAGCTTGCTGCCCCAATTCCTGACTCACTCGCGTCACAGAAGTGATGCAGCTCAGCAGTCCTTACAAGACCAAAATGTTCAGGCCTTAAGCATCTGTCCACCTCGAATCTGCTGAGTTGATCTAGCTCTGTAATCCATCTTTGCCAGGGCTTTGATAGTTCCTCAGGAATGATGTCATCCCATCCACACTTTCCAATGCAAAGCTTCTGTAGAATCTGCTTGGCTTTGAGGATAAGGGGAGAAAGGAAACCCAGAGGATCGTATATGGAACTGACTATGGAGAGAATGGTTCGTCTAGTAGGAGCTCTGTTTTTGACAGAAACCATGAAGTTGAAAGTGTCTCTGTGGATGTTCCATTGGATACTGTAAATATCCTAACCCAACCCCCTCCAATGTACAGTCATTTACCTAGTATGGTTTTGTCAATAGTCCAATGTACAATTTTGTTTGTTTGTACAGTGTCTCCCCCCCCCCCCTCAATGTACAGTTTTACTTGTTTATACAGTGTGCCCCACCCCCCACCTCCAATGTAAATTACCCAGTATGGTTGTCAATATCCCAATGTACCCAACCCCCCCACCCAACCTCCTCCAATGTACAGTTTCTACGTCAAATGTATATACTCCCTTTTCTTGACTCCTTCTGTATCACAAACAGTACTGTATTTGCAAATCTGGTATGTCATAAATGTATAGATGTAGCAGTACTGACTATCTGTATGTCATGTATGTCATAAATGTCCTGATGAATTGAAAATGGGGGACCCTGATGTAAACAAGACGAAAGTCTTTCTCTGGTCTGCATCCCCTTAACAATTGTGTGTATTGAGCTGTACTGTATTGTACCCATTCTGCAATCTGTTAATAAAGTTTTCAATCAATCAATCAAACCTAGTACCCTTTCCAGCGGTGGCTTTTCTCTATCCAAGTCAAGTTGTTGCACTAGCTTGGCTCTGTGACTTTCAGGAACTGTTGTCAGTACTTCCTGGCTGTTGCTCACCCATTTGGTTAGGGTAAAGCCCCCTAGGGTGCATACTTCCCTAAGGTCTTTATCAGTTTGATTGCTTGCCTTGGGGAGTCCACAGACTTGAGGCAATCATCTACATAGAAGCCATGCTTGATTGTATCAAGTACCTCCATGCTGTATTTCTCTGAGTTGTCATTTCTGGTTTGCTGCAAGGCAAAGTTGGCGATACTTGGAGATGACACCGCCCCAAAGAGATGAACACTCATGCGGTACACTTCCAGCGGCTTAGTAACATCTCCTTCTGGCCACCATAAGAATCTCAGGAAGTCTCTGTGCTCTTCATGTACTTGTACTTGGTAGTACATGGATTCAATGTCTGCCATTATTGCAATTTGTTCCTTGCGGAACCTAAGCAGCACGCCTAGAAGCGGGTTAGCCAAATCTGGACCTTGGAGAAGTTCTGTATTGAGAGATCGGCCTTCGTACGACGAGGAACAGTCAAAGACAACTCTGAGTTTTTTCTTCTGTTTGTGGTAAACCCCGTGATGAGGTATATACCACACATGGCCGTCGTGCCTTTGGAGCTGCTCTTGCGGCACCTTTTCTGCATGCCCTTTAGCCAGTACCTTCTCCATAAAGGCCTTGTACTCTGCAGCATAAGCAGAATCTCTTTTGAACCTTTTGGCTAGGTTCACTGTGCGTTGCGCTGCCATTTGATAGTTGTCAGGCAGGACAACATCCTTGTCTCGAAAAGGCAAGTTGTAGTGACTGTTTTTAAAAACAACAGAATTTGTTGCCAGGTCCATGAACCTCCTGTCCTCACATGACATCTCCCTTTTTTCTTCATGCTCCTTTTCAGGGAAGTCCTGGTTGTACTGCTTGATCAGCATATCCTTCAGATCTTCCATTGAGGTGCGATTAACTGACACTGAATTCGTTCCAGATTCCTCCATAGCAGAACAAGAGTTGAGCGGGCCATTGACCACCCATCCTAGCTGTGTCTTGACTGCATACGGTCCGTTTCCTTGACTATTTATTATTTGCCAGGGTTCCATGGCTTTCGGAACGTCCATTCCTATTAGGATTTCAATGTCAGCCTCGATCTCATTTAATTGGATTTCACTGAGATAAGGCCAACTCTTCAGATCAGACTGGGTGAGTAGGTTTTCCTTCGAAACAGGAATCTTTGCTTGGGTGTATACTTTAGGCAAGTCAATCCATGCATCACCCTCTAAATTGCCTACCTCAAGTCCTTTGAGCTCATAGCTCTTGACAGGTCTTTCCTGTCCCATTGTTCGTAGAAGAATTTGGGTCCTGCGTCCTTTGACCTTCAGCCGATTCATGAGGTTTTCGGTGCAAAATGTAGCTGAGCTTCCTGGGTCAAGAAAAGCATAGGTTAAAATAGTCTTGTTGCCTTTAGCTACTTTTACCTGAACCGGCACAATTGCTAGTGCGCATTCCTTGCCGGCCCCTGTTCCTTGATCTGCTGAGACTAATGCACTGTTGATTCTTGTTCCATTAGAATCTGTGGGAATCAGGTGTTGTGCAGTTTCCTGCTTTGAGCCTTTGCCATCAATATGCAGCAATGTTGGATGTGTTCTCTGACATATCTGGCAATCTAGTTTCCTTTTGCACTCTTTGCTCATGTGACCCTTCTTTAAGCATCCAAAGCAGTGGCCATTCCTTTTTAGATGTTCCACTTTCTTCTCATGTGGCTCCGATTTAAACCGCAAACAATCCAATATTGCATGTTTGCCTTTGCAGAGACTGCATAGGGCCGGAATAGCAACCTGAGTGCCTATGTGTTGCTGTACTTTGGCCGTTTGTTTTTTGGTACTGCACTCTCCAGCTGCTGCTGCTACCGTGGTAACAAAGCTACTGCCCCTTTTCTGTGCTCTCAAGTCGAATGTTTTGCTCTTTGAGATTAAGCTTTTAATCGGAGTTGGGTCTTTAATGTCTCCAAACACAGGGTGCAGTAAGATATTAGCCTGTGCTTCCATAAATTCCACCAGATGTATGAATCGAGCTCTTACGTTTGTTTTTTTAAACATCTTCATCTCGTCACCAAAATGTATCTTTAATTGTCGCATAGCCTCTGGATATCCTTTTTTCCCATTCATGTGCATGCAGCTGCTCACTATGGCTCTGGCTGGACCTGATGTGAATTGTTCAAGAAAGTAGAGCCTATCCTGGAAACAACTAGTCTTGTCCTCAATTGCATGTTTAAAAGCCAGCATGAAAGACTGGTAAAATAGCAGATTTCCGTCAAACACTGGGACCTCTCTTTTGGGAAGTAGGGAGAGATTTTGCTGTCTGATCATTAAATCAGCTATTTCATTTTGTTTTTGTACCATTGCACTGAGATCTCCATGAGAGACATTACTGACATCATGCTCTTCCAGCTGTGGAATAGATGCATTTGTGGCTCCATGAGAACTACTGCTGATGTGTTCCACTGCCCTCTGCAGTGGGGTCTTAGGTATTGCAGTCAATTGAATGAATTCCATTGAAGTGTCAGTATTAATTGTAGATTCCACCTTTTGTGCAGGTTCCACAGTTCCATCATCATAATATTGATTCATAGCATCCATCTGTGATCCAGGCTCATCATTGCTTAGAAGGACTTTAATCCTGGCATCTGCTGCTGCAATTTGTGCGTCCAGCTCAATTTTTCCATTTTTTATTTGATCATTGTTTCTTCCATTGCTGCCTTTGATTTGATCGTCGCTTCTTCCATTTTTAAAGTATGTATGTCCTTTAAAGCAGCAGACCTGGCCTGCAGTGATGCCTTTTCAGCGGCTGCCAGTTTAGCTGCAGAAGATACCTTAGAGGATACTCTAGATGATTTAGAATATGTTGATGTTTTGGTTTTTGAAGATTTAGATGAGTGGGAGGTTCTGGCTGTTGATGATGCTATTACAAAGGAGACGCTGTCCTGTGGACAAACATTGGCTTGGTTATGTTGTTCAATGCACCATGCTTGAACTTCCTTTAAAAAGTTTGTGAAATTCATATTTTTGGGTTCATACCACTCCACTTGATCTTTCACCTTTCCTTCATCTGATAGCAGCTGTTGCACCTGCTGATGTACCTGGTCAAATTCATCAACAACTTGGTTAAACACTTCCACATGTATATTGACAGACTCCACATTTCCACCGTCTACAAGCAGTGTTTTAGTTTCATTTAATCTCCTTGTGCATGCTGCAAGTTTGGCTTTGCGAGTTGCAATCAGAGTCTTTAGGAGAGCCTCTGCCTCCTCTGCGGTTGCAGGTGGGCTGGTAGACATGATTCTAACTTTGACACTTGGCACTTTTTATTCACAAATTGTTTATCCACAAGTTGCCATCATAGCCGTTGACGTCATTTTAAATAATAGCCTGTCCTAGAGCTGCCGCGATAACCGCATTACCGCGGTATCGCTGTTGCATCACGCTCACCGCAGAGTTAGGCTGAATACCGCGTCACCGCTGTTTTTTATCATAATAATAAAGTTGGCTTGCGGCTCTGCAGATATACCCTACTCGGTTCCAAGCGACCCTATTGGGTAGAAGTGGTACCAGAAAAGTCATGTGAAACATTGCAGACCACTGACTGGTCAGAAGAGAGACGCGTCACACTTTGTAGCCTCTGAACAAAAACAGAACGCCGGCGACGCCGCCATCTTTACTGCCTCGCTAAGGATGCATTTCATTCAGGATTTGTTTGCGACAGAACCAAGTGCAATAAACAAAAAATAATGGATTCACTGTGTATTCTGCCTTATTTATTGATGAAACAAAACCGACATCAACCCAATTTACCACCGAGCGGAGAGTTTAGTGTCACAACAAGATCGCTGATGTGTTAAGTTTGTTGTTGTTATTAGCCTAATACTACCGTCAGCCGATATACACGAGAGGTAACGTTAAACCCGGGTTTGCTTGGTAGAATACACAATGAGAGGTAACGTTAGCTTTGGCAGAATAGACGCAACGAGAGTCTGGTTAATGTTGTTATTGATTGATTGATTGATTGATTGAAACTGTGTTAAACTCTGGCTTGCTGCAAGCCCTCGGACATCTATGCCCACGGAGCTTTCAGTGTACACAAGCGAGCGGCCCCGCCTGCATCCCCACACGGAGACAAACGGAGTAGTACCTGGCTGCAGTGGAAAAGGAACGAAGTACCAGGTGCCTAAAGCGGGTCGAGTCGAGTAGGTACTATGCAGTGGAAAAGCGCCATTAGACTAGAGGCAGGCTATAAGAGTAGACTACTAAAAAAAATAAAAATGCATTCAAATTATTTTTTGTGCGCACTGTGCGGTAATAACCGCGGCGGTAGGAAATATTTCGCAAATTCGTGCGGTAAGGAAAATATCAATACCGCGGCAGCTCTAGCCTGTCCATTGGCTCCTTAATCCTCTTCTATATGTGTTGCATTTAGACACTGCCTTTAATACATATTATGCGCCGTTTGCATGATTCCATTCAAACACATAATTGTTCCATAGCGCGAATATGCGCTTCCAACAATGGACTTCAGCGTTGTCAACAGAGTTGTAATTGACGCACGGACGTTGCCTTTAAATACATATTATGCGCCGTTCTGCATGATTCCATTCAAACACATAATTGTTCCATAGCGCGAATATGCGCTTCCAACAATGGACTTCAGCGTTGGCTGTTATGAACTGCGTTGCACTTGTATACACAGATGTTGCCTTAAATACTTATTATGCGCCGTTACAGGTTTCCATTCAAACCCACAATTATGTGGTCTTTAGCACGGAAGTGCGCTTCCAGTTATGGATTTCACCGTTGTGAAATGCGTTGCATAACAGTGTTTGGCTTCGCCACGTGAAGTAAAGCACAATCACATTCATTCATAAATCCATTGTTTGGGTTTGTTTACTACTCACGACCGCCCTTCATGTGATAGTGGTCGCGTCATCCTCCTTCCACATCAAACAAGCAGCGAGCCTTCATTCATAACCGAGGTTCCATCCAGTAGCTGGTCGCGTCCTGGGTCCAAGTTTCCTCGTTTATTTTGAAGTCCAGCTCGCCCGTCTTTGCTTGAGTTTTTCGACTATGAAGTGGCTAATCCTTCATAAATTTCCATTTAGCCACTGGAGTTAGTTGCAGATTTGGCCGACGCGCATTCATCATAAAGCACTCAGAGATGATGTAAGTAGATTGACATTTATTAAACATAAACTCCGGTTGACTTTGCTAAACTAAATAAAATAATATCGAACAGGATCTTGACAAAGTAAATGATATAATTGGTCTGGCTTGATGCGGTCGAAAAACTATTGCACACCAAACGCCGCTGTCTAACTCAGCTGTCAGACAGTTCATTCACTGATTTGAAGCCTCCCAAAGGGGGGGGGGGGGGTGCATCTATGAGTGAATCTATGCCACGCCCCCACAGTCATCAACAGATAAGTGTCCAGGTAATATCTATTTCAAGATTAATTTAAATCATACAGGTAAATACAATTTCATATGAATTATTAATATAATCCATAAATCAAAATATATATTATGTTACATATGTTATGTTTCCCATTAAACTCAAATTGGGTCAATATGGCTCCAACATACATACATACTTACTTACTTACATACATACATACATACATACTTACATACTTACATACATACATACATACATACATACATACTTACATACTTACTTACTTACTTACATACATAAATACATACTTACTTACTTACATACATACATACATACATACATACATACTTACTTACATACATACATACATACATACATACATACATACATACATACA